>NW_028247001.1:0-1000 GCF_964263255.1 Lissotriton vulgaris | reverse complement strand
AAATGTTCCTAAACAGAGATGCTGTCACTTAAACGGTCCCCTCTCTTCCAGTGGAGAGAAACTCTACTCGACTGTTTATTATGATGTCTGTCCTGCCACCATTTACTTCAGACCCTCACCCTCACACCTCCTCACCCTCACACACCCTCATATCCTCACACACCCTCACTCACCCTCACCCACCCTCAATCACCCTCTCACACCCACTCACCCTCAGGCACCCTCTCACCCTCACTTACCCTCTCACCCTTACACTCCCTCACCCTTACACCCCCCTCCTCGCCCTCACACACCCTCACTGACCCTTACACCCTCTCAATCTCACACCCTCTCACTCTTACACACTCTCACCCTCACACACCCTGTCACCCTCACACACCCTCTCACCCTCACCCTCACAACCCCTCACCTCACGCCTCACACTGCTGCACGCCACACACTGGTGCCGGCTGCACACTGCTGCATGCCTCACACTACTGCCCGTCTCACACTGCTGCATGCCTCACACTGCTGCACACTGCTGCATTAATCACACTGCTGCATGCTGCATACTGCTGCATGCCACACACTGCTGTACGCCTCACACTGCTGCACACCTCACAATGCTGAATGCCTCACACTGCTGCACGCTGCACACTGCTGCATTACTCACACTGCTGCATTACTCAACCGTGTAATCCCCGGTAAGAGGAAGCTTTTTCCCTGACATAATTCGACGTGGGGTTGATTTGAACTGTTTAGACAAATTAGGCCACTTGTTAAATAAATCTGTTTTCAACCTAGGGATGTTTTGAAATGTTCCTAAACAGAGATGCTGTCACTTAAACTGTCTCCTCTCTTCCAGTGGAGAGAAACTCTACTCGACTGTTTATTATTATTGTGTGTCCTGCCACCATTTACTTCGGACCCTCACCTTCACACCTCCTCACCCTCACACACCCTCATATCCTCACACACCCTCACTCACCCTCACCCACCCTCAATCACCCTCTCACACCCG
>NW_028247000.1:0-1000 GCF_964263255.1 Lissotriton vulgaris | reverse complement strand
CTGACCCAAATTAATAAACTTAGGCTGTGCATTATGTTACACAGGCCTGCATGTTACAGAACACTGCCGGGACATGTTACCAATCCCCTGCTGTTGCTTTACAAGATGTCCATGTTTATCACCCCGAATACATTACCACATATGAAAAAGAAATAACAATTGCATAACCCATGTTTTTATTTTCATAAATGCTGTCATTTTCGACCATAGACTTCTTAAAATTAGGCGGCAAAATTACCACCATCGCAATCCAATGGCCTACCTCACCTCCTCTTTTAGGACAAATGGCTTTCCTACCCGCTGCTGCCTATGGCACGCCACCACGCCTCAGGCCACCACTCAGGAACTCCATCGGCAACAGGCACGCCTCCTGGGGGCTGGCCTATCGCCCCCAAAACACCCTGCAACACTCTAAGGCTCCCATTCCACAGATGGACCACGACGCCGCTCAAGCAACATCCGGCTGCAGCCGCTACTAGCCAGTAGACATGCCCAGACATGTCCCTGCATGCCCAGACATGATCCTGATGGCCCAACAAACATGGCGCGCACAGGTAAGTCTCTGCTCATCCATCCCACAGCCCTAAACACCCCTGTAGGCCCTACTGGCTGCCTTGGCGCTAACCCTAGCCACCTCACACCATCCCTCTACAGCCCTTACACACAACCATTAATTCCTGTGTGAAGGGCACTCGCAGCCTACACCTGCACCGCTTTCACCACGGCCCCTCTGGGGGGCGTCCTCAGGCCCTGGACTTCCGACCTTGGACTTCTGACCCTGGACTTCCGGCCAGGGACTTCCGGCCAGGGACTTCCGGCCCCCAGACTTCCGGCCAGGGACTTCCGTGGAGGGACTTCCGGGGCAGGATTTCCGGCTCCTACGTCACTTCCGAGGGGCGTTCCCACCTGTCAAAAAATGAATGGTGATGAAAGCTATGTCCCCTTTACTACTAACAGGGCAGGGAGTGGTGCAAATCAATTACAGAGAAAAACACCTCAA
>NW_028246999.1:0-126890 GCF_964263255.1 Lissotriton vulgaris | reverse complement strand
TACTCCCACTCCTCCCGTGTGACTGTGTCTTCTAATCACTGGGAAACCCTTACCTTTGATCTGATCCAATCCCCCCAATTTCCAGTGGTGTTAGGGCTCACCTGGTTGAGAAGACACAATCTGTCCATAGACTGGGTAGAGTCTCTGGTACGGTTCAATCCTATATTCTGTGAAGGGCATATCAAACCTTTGACAACTTTGTCACACAACATAGAGTCTTGTGCTGTCAGTATAGACAACAGCCCCCGTCAGAAGAATCAAAAATGCCAATCTATTTCTGGATCAACTTCCGTAGACAAATATGGGATAGATGAACCTGATACATTGCTACCAGAGGGTTATCATAGGTATCTCACTGTGTTCGATGCAGAACAGGTCACCAGTTTGCCCCCACACAGGGTATATGATTGCCGGATCGATCTGCAACCTGGAGCACGCATACCCACGAGTAGAATATACTCCTTAACCGAGAAAGAAAACATCTATTTAAGAGAGTACCAAGACAAGAGGCTGGACATTGATTTCATTCGTGTATCTAGGTCCCCAGCTTCATCTGCTCTCTTTTTCATACCAAAACGGGAAGGTGGTTTGCGGTGTTGCATTGATTATTGTGCTCTTAATTCTGTGACTATCAAGAACAGATACCCTTTGCCACTCATCTCCTCCTTGTTAGATCAGGTGAAGACCGCACGATTCTTCACAAAATTGGACTTACGTGGGGCTTACCATCTTGTGAGGATAAAGGAGGGAGATGAGTGGGAAACGGCATTCTGTAAAAAATTCGGATTATTCGAATATTTAGTGATGCCCTTTGGGCTGTGTAATGCTCCCTCCTCATTCCAATATTTCATTAATGATGTGTTAAAGGACCTTTTGGTCAAATGCGTGATAGCATATATAGATGACCTACTTATTTATTCAACAACCTTGGATGAACACATAGCACATGTTCAAGCGGTGTTAGAAAGACTCAAGATGAATCTGTTCTGCAAATTGGATAAATGCTTCTTTCATAGAGATCAAGTAGCCTTTTTGGGATATATCATTTCTTCTCAGGGGATACGAATGGACCCTCACAAGATCCCAGCATTGATGCAATGGCCAGCACCTACTACTGTCAAGGAAACACAACGATTTTTGGGTTTTGCAAATTTTTATAGGCGCTTCATTGATCATTTCTCTGAAATAGTCTCTCCCATTACCAAACTCCTAAAGAAGGGTACGCCCTTTATTTGGTCTCCCGAAGCAGACAAAGCCTTTCATGTGTTGAAAAGAGCTTTTACTCATGCTCCCATTTTGAGACATCCCGATCAGCAAAGTCCTTTTGTTGTAGAAGTTGACGCCTCCCAGGTGGCGGTAGGAGGAGTTCTGTCCCAAGTCCATCCTGATACCGGAGTGTTACATCCAGTGGAATATTACTCACACAAACTGACTCCGGCAGAAATCAATTATGCCATAGGGGAAAGGGAGCTTCTAGCCATAAAAAAAATGGTGTTGGAAGAATGGCGACAGTACTTATACAGATTATAGGGGTTCTCTCTATTGAAGAACAATTCCTTCAACAGGTTTTTGAAGCACAACAAAACCCAGAAATACTAGACTTTCTAAAGACACAGACAACTCAAGTCAAACAGGGTTTACACTATGTACAAGGACCGTTGTTTGTTCCTACATCTCAGCTCCTAAAACAAGTTCTGCAATGGTGTCATACACAGGATGTGGCAGGACATCCAGGATATAAAAGATCAATTGAAATGGTGAAACGCTATTGTTGGTGGCCGGGTTTAACTCAAGATGTACAAAAATATGTTAGAACAACTGATGTTTGTGTACAGGGAAAGACCTCCCATATTGGGCCTATAGGGCTTTTGCACCCCATTCCCACTCCTCCTGGTCCATGGCATACAGTGACCATGGACTTCATTGTGGAGTTGCCATGCACTAAAAGGTAATTGGTAAATTTGTTATTATGTATAGTTAATTAAAACCAGTACAATCGTTACATTTAAAACAGTTTCTTAAAATGTGGTAAAAGGGTAGTCTGTGTAATTGTCCTTGCCGAGGACCATGCGGTGAGAGACCGAGGGTAGTTATCTAGCAATATTCCCTGAGCCGGGGCGGGCTAGGCATTTGTAGCCCAAAGTTCATCCGTTAGGTTCCAGAACCAATGGTTGCTGCAAGTTGCAGATTTGGTAGTCTTTGCTCTATAGTAGTCAGAAACTTGACGTATCTACAATTCAGTTTTGTGTTCGCAGGGTTCAAGCATGCAAGCACAGCCTGCCTTCGCGTGCTGGTCCCTATCTGCTTGAGCTGGTCCCTTAGTAGCTGTCGGCAGGCTTGTCGGAGCTCTTCACAGACAGGTCAGGTGGAGTATGTCTCCTGTTGCTAGGTTGCAGAGCTGACAGGCTTCATGGCCATTGCTCCTGAGCCATGGTGGTTGGTGCTCTCTGCTGGGCGGGATCCCTAATCTATATTTCAAAAACCTCAGTTTAGTGATTTTTGGGTAGCCCTGGCTGAAATAAAGTTGTGGTGTCAGGGATTTATACGTATTTAAAGTCATCCACGCATGGTTTCTTTTAGCAAAAGCGGCTTTGTCCTCTGTTAGGGAAAGAGTTTTTACGTTCTTCCAAATCACTTTTTTAAACAGGTTGTGCCCCAGTTGCATGTCCCAAAGTGCGGATGCCTTGACAGCCCCCAATGCTGCCTTCAAGTAGGAGTGCGCCTGAGATACATCCCTGCGTTCTATATCTTTCCACAGCATCACGTTTAAGGAGTCATTGGAGGCAGAGCGGAGTTTGTGGCAGCAGATAATGTAGGCTCCTTGTCTTGCAAGGTCTTGTTTTTTTAGGCCAAACTCCAGCCGTATTTGGGCAGGCGAGGTATAAGACGGGAGTGAGAACAGAGTTCTATATGCTTTTACCTGGATGTTATCTAGGTTCCTGGAGTCTCTTCCTCGTAGTGCCTCGCTGCCGTAGGAAATTGAGGGGAGCAATTTAGCCTGAATGACTTTTAAGTATGGTGTCAGGGTTGGCCCCGATAGTTGGTTTGCCAGATTTTTCAGTGTGATGGCGATCCAGGCCCCTCTTCATTTGGTTTCCTCCATCTGCCTAACAAATGAACCGTCAGTGTCAAAGATAAGTCCCAAGTATTTATATTCGCGTGAAGACTCTATTTTTTGGCCGCCCAGAGTCCAGGACTTCTGGTGTTTGTTCCTGGTATTGATCGACATTGTGCGCGTTTTACTTAGATTGATTTTTAAGTTGTTTTCCATTGCGTAGCTGTGCATTTCGATCAGCAAATTCTGGAGGCCAATATGTGTGTGACTGAGAAGTATCATGTCATCCGCGTATAATAGATTACTTAGGGTTTTTCCTCCCAGCCTCGGAGAGTGGGAGTTGCATGTATCGAGTCGGCCTGATAAGTCTGCCATAAACAGGTTAAACAGAGTCGGGGCCAACACGCACCCTTGTTTTAGCCCTTTTGTCGTGCAGACTTTGGAAGACAGATGGGTCCCGCTTCCCAGCTTCACCTGCACCCAGGTGTCATAGTGAAGTAACTTCAGCATATTTAAAAGCGGTTGAGGTATGCCCCATTGTGCAAGTTTCCGCCACAGCATGCCTCTCTCGATGTTATCGAAGGCCGCGCTGAAATCGATATAGCACAAGTACAGCGGCAGTTTTTTTGTTTTAGCTCCGTCAATTAGCAGCGAGATAGCCAGGATGTTGGTGGTTGTTCCGTTTTTTTCCGGAAACCCGTCTGGTTCCATGGTATAATCTGCTTTGAGTCCGCCCATGTGACAGTCTCCTCTAAGATTAAACCAGCGAAGCATTTGGCCTCGTTATCAAGGAGGGCTATTAGACGTAGTTGTCGGGGACCGTTTTGTCTCCCTTTTTGTGTATGGGGACAATCGTTGACCCTCTCCAGGAATCTGGGATTCTATATAGGAGTCTGACTTCTGTGAATAAAGATTGTAGTATGGTGGCCCATTCTGTGTCTTTCTCCTTGAACAGGGCTGGCGGGATGCCATCAGGACCTGGAGCGCCTTCTTTCCTGCCCTTACGAATCTGTTTTTTTATTAGGGATATTTGCTGGGCCGCTGATGGTGCCGGGGTAACACTAGGTTGAAATTGATCTCCCGGGAATGTCGGCATTGACATGGTCGTTGCGGGTGCTTGCTCTGCGTTGGTGCTTCTTTGTGCCCCTGTCTGTCCCAAGGGATCGTTGAAATGACTGCCGAGGTAGTTAAGCCACTGATCTTCCCCATTGTGTGAACCGAGGTCCTTGTGGTCTGGGCGTAGGATCTTGTTTACTGTTTGCCAAAAACGGGCACTGTTGTTGCTTTTGGAGTCGTATAAAAGTTTTGCCCAACCTTCATTTTCTGCGTCTTTTTTTATTACCCATTTTGTGTGTTTGAGCTCAGCCCTTTGTTTTTTCAGTGTGGCTCGCAATTGTTCATTTTGGGGCGCTGCTCTTAGCCTCCGTAGGGATAGGTTTGCAGCTCTTTTTTGTGAGCGTAGTTGTGTTCTTTGTCCTTTCTTTAGGCTGATACTGCTATGCTCTGTATTATGGTTGCCTTTAGGAGCATACTTTCTTGCCAGTTTGTTTACCAGTGAATCTGTGTATTTCTCCCAGTGGGAAATGAGCCCAGCTGCATCTGATGTGTGTATGTTGTACAGTTGGAGGGCAGTTTCAGCCAAGGTGGTTGTGTTGGTTGGCGAGCATTTGATTTTCCTTTGGTTGATTGTATAAATCTCCCCAAGTGTGTTGTCTGGCCTGATTACCATTGGCGTTTTTGCTGTCAGCTGGCTTTCCTGAGGGCGGTGGTCACTTTCCCCCTGGTCCCCCATTCTGAATTCCCGGATGTATGGAAATAATGCCAGGCTGGCGAAAGTGTAATCCAAGATGGAGCTGGCTCTATGAGAGTAGAAAGAAGCTACTGGAGGGGAGTCAGTCAGACATCTGCCGTTTAGTGCCCGAAGATTTTCATGTTCTAAGTCTTGGAGAAAAGCGTTATTTTGGCGCTTTCTCCAATTTGGAGGAGTACTTTGTGCTGGTATACTGTAGATTTTATTAAGAGCCAGGGCTTCGTCTTCAAATGACGAGCCAAGTAAGTTTTGGTTGAAGTCCCCTGACAAGAAGAGGAGTGGGTTCTCCAGTTGGGTGACGTGCTCCGCCAGTTGGTTCAAGATGTTCCTTGAGTCTTTGGCTCTGTTTTTGGGTTGAACATATGCGTTTACAAAGCAGACTTCTTCCTCTTTGGTGCCCAGCTGTAGCTTAATCTTTACGGATAGGGTTGAGGATGTTAGTGGGACCAGTTGGACTGCAGAGGAAATTGAGGTGGTGGAAACATATGTCGCCAAACCTCCTGACTGATGACCACATTTATTGGTTCTGGCCGCCGCTGTTGAGAAGCAGGTGAAACCCGGGATGTGTTTTGTGCTTAAGAGCCAGGTTTCCTGCAGCATTACAATATCGAATTGGGAGATATACTTTATGAAATCCAGGCCATCCATTTTTTGGAGGTTAGGCAATTTATGTTCCAGAAACAGATGCCAAAGGCTGGCACCCTTCCTCTGATGTCTTCTCCCATTCGGTGAGGGCGTCATACCTCTTCGAGGCATGTGAAAATCGGTCTGGACATTGTTCCTCTTACTAGTGCGTGATTTGAATGAGGTGCCTTCCTTGTGCTTACTTCTACCCATTCTCCCATGGTGCGTAAGTACTTGTTTAGCGGGCTGTCTCGCTCGGAGTTGGCAGTGGTAAGTGTGCGAGGCTGCTGGTTCCTTGGGGCTGAGTTGCGCCTCCCTGTTGTGAACACTGGTTCCAAGCCAGTTGTCATTGACAGCCTATCCAATGGTTGCTGCCAGATGATGTTCTCCCTTTTTGTCGGTGATCTTCCCAATGCACCCCTTAGGACACTGCAGGGGTTAGCCTGTTGCCTCGCTGGTTCAGAACTGTTTCTTCTGCGGAGTGGAGAGGGGTAGGCTGGTCTTTGTAGAGGAACAAGCTCAATACCCCAGTTCTTGAATTGAGCTGCTTCTGACATAATTAGGTCAACAACGGCGCTGGAGGACCAAATCGTCCTAGTCACCTCCTGACTGTTTGAGTTCGGAGCGGGCAGAAATTCAACCGAAAGTAGATCATTGGAGTTTATGCCCCCCAAGGTAGGGACGCATTTCATCAGTTTGAGAATGTTGCCTCTATTCAGCACGTCCTGCTGCCCTTTCGATGTGTATTCCGGGTGGAAGACAAGAGTCTCAGTTAGTTGTGTTTTACTGCCGTCTGCCTTCCGTTTTGTATTTGCAGCATGACTGCTGCACCAAGATCGGGCGGAGCTTTGTGCATTGCTGGATTTCTGCCTTCACCTGGCATATTGGAAATGTGGGTTGGTGCTTTGGTTGGCGTTGGTTGCTTAAATGTTGTTTGCGTCTCTCGTGGCCAGATTGTCTTTGAGTGCTCAGGTTGGCTGTGGGTAGAGTGAATAGTCACAGTTGTCATAAGTGTGGCCCTAGTTCGGTCGTCTTGCGATTGACTTGACGTGTGGCCTCTGGATGTTTCCCTTGCCCCCTCCTTGCTGATCAGTGGGATGGGTTTTTTGATTGCTGCTGAGGTTGGATGGGCCTGGTTAGTGCGCTCGGCGGGAGTGGCCATTCGGTAAGAGGCTTCCCTGTTTGACAATATCAGGGCTGCCACTTGGCGTTCAGTAACCAGCTCCTGCTTTGCGAAGGACTCAGCGGACTGTGTTTGCTGGCTAGTACTTGTCGCCGTAGTTGTATGTGTGTCTAAAAGTGCAAAAGAGTTAGCAGCCGGTTGGACTTGGGGCCCTTGGCCTTCCTTATGCAGCGGGCTGCTGATTGTATTTTGCGGCTGGGTTGGGCTGGTAACTGCTGGGATTTCCCCTTCTGAGGGGTTGGCCGTGTTTGTGGTCTCCGTGCGTTTTCCATTAATGCCAGAGAAGATAGGAAAGAGTTTTGTTGTAGTTGTCAACAGATGTTGCTTGCGCCCTTTTCTTTTTTGTTGTCATTGTTGTTTTGCATTAAGTTTTTTTGGGGACTCCGATCTCTTCCGGGTGGTTTCCTCATTTGCAGGGGATTCCTGGCCAATTGAGCTTGTGTCAGACGGTTTGCTGCTGATTTTACCTTCTGCAAAGTTAGTAGGGCCTATTTATTTGTAGCTAATTTGTCTACTGCCTGATTGCAATTGCAGCTTAAGTAGGTATTTGTTTGTGCTCTTTGTATCAGAGTGTTCAGATTACCTAGCTTGTCGTCAATCCCCGCAGTGAAGACTGCCAGTGTGTTAAGGAGGTTGAGTTGAAGATCCATTTTGTCCGATTGATATTGTAGGGCTTCTACGGCTAGCTGAATTGTGTTTAAAAGGGAGATCCAGGCTCCAGTGTTGTGATCTTTTCCCTGCTCTCTCTCATTTGCAGATTGCGAATTTGCATTTGGGACAGTATTGGTGATGTTGTTGTCAGCCAAAGGGGAGTTGAGGAAAAGCGGGTCTTTGTGGTCTAGATTGTTGGTTGTTAACCTGTCCTCTCGCCCTTGAGCATTCGGGTGAAGCAGTGTGGCCCTACATTCAGCTTCCCGGCTGGAATTGTGTTGACTGGAATTGTGTTGGCAGAATGCCGGGTTGAATGCCGCGCTGTACAAGAAACTTGGTGCTGAGGCATGGTTGCCCAGTTCTTTGAGTGATGAGGCACCTGTACCAGCCGAGTGGGCTTTAATGGGAGTGCTATGGTTGGGGCTCCTAATGTGTCCACCCTGGTCTGGTTGGATATCCTTGGGAGTGGCCGAGGTTTGTATCTTAGTCATTGTTGGACGCTGTAGACCAGCCCCTGCTTCCCCTGTACTTGAACAACTGTCTTGGGGGTCCAGGTTGTTGAGTTTGTCGACTTCTTTCGTCTCCGAAGTGGGTTTTGGGCTAATTGTGGTCTCTTCCGGTAGCGGTCTTGGAGTGCAGCTGGCTAAGTGAGCAGGTGGTGGCTGCTGTTTGCAGATCGAGTCAGGGGACTTTCCTAGTACAGATGAGTACACTAGGGGCTCGAGTGATGCGCTTGCACTTGTGGACCTGTGCTTTTGGGTGCCACTTTGATGAGGATCTACCCTGGCCGCGGATTTTCCCTGGACCAAGGTGCTTGTGGTGCTTGTGATAGTGTCGCGCAGTGGTACACATTTTCCCTGCAGCGGTAAAGGTGACAGCGGGGATTGCAATCCCTGGAGATGCTTGTTGCTCAAGAAAAAGGCTGAGCCTACGTCCTTTAGGAACTCAAACTTTGTGTAAATTTTGGGTTGGTGAAGCTTTTTCCTTGTAAGTGGCTCAGTAGCTGGTGACACTTGGAGCAGGACTGTTAGGTGCCCTTGTTTTTCTGTAGTGTTGGCCAGTCCAGATGGTGGCTCAGTTAAGGAGAGAAGATTCTGCTCCATTCTGGGGGATGTTGTGCCGTCGGTGTCTGTTTTCTTGTCCCCCTTTTTCGTCTTTGCTTTTTTGCTTGGAATTGACTCCGGTGAGCCCCTGATCTTTCCAGACCTCATTTTGCTCTACTCCCTTAGACTCTCACCGCGGCTCCCCGCGGCTCCCCGCACTTGCTTAAGTGATGGAATGATCGGTGACGATTGGTGATGGTTAGGTGGATTGACAATAATGGAACAGTTCGAGAACGGGGGCCTTACCCCTATTTCTGCGCCCCTGTTATCTGCACCCCCTCGAGCTGTTGCTTTTGCAAGGGAGAGGCTTCCACTGGGTCAAAGGGGGGTCGGGTAGATCAGTTGATCGGCTGCAGATTACGGAGATGTCGCTGGGGGGGGTTACTGGTTCGCTTGCGAGCGGAGCGCGCCGGGAGGGCCCCTGGTCGGTCAGACCTAGTCAGACCTACCTGTCAGCCCAGCCCCAGGGCTCTTACTTCGCGACCGCCTCTATCGGCTGCCGCGCTCGCGTCTCCCCCCCTTCAAGTTACTGCGTGCTGTATGAGCGTGTTGCACGGTCAGTTGCCTTGCCTTGGTCTTGGTCTTGCCTTGCCTCCTTTTCTACCAGGCGGGTGAGCAGGTGGAGTGGGGCGTGCAGAGCGTGTCAGGCAGCAAGGCTGTGAGGTAGTGAGGCAGTGAGGCAGGTCTGGTCTGCCAAGACTTTTCGTTTTTACTGATGGCTTTTTTTCTGCTGCAGACTCTGTTACTGTTGTCACTGTTTTTTGCTCTCTGCTGCGCTCTAGTGGCCACTGGCAGCAACACACATCAAGTTTAAGGATCAATAGTTTTTGGTGAAATCAGTGAAACGGCCAGAAGTCCGACCAGAAGTCCAGGCGCCAGCTGGGGATTATTACTTGAGGCTGGCTGGCTTGCTGAAGGAGGCTCCTGAAGCAGAGTATAGGGTTCAGTTCTGCTATGCTGGAGTTTCACCTTCTCCTCTTGAATAATTGAGTAATTACCCCCCCCACAGCACCAAAGTCTGCTTTACTATGAGGCCGTTCTTTGGCCCATAAACCTCCCCAACAACACCAGAGACCGATTGCTCACCTCTGTGGGGGTCAAATGGAGCTTGGTTCTGCTGTCTGCCTCTTTTCTGTCGCTCCCCGGCGCTTAAAAGCCGCTCACAGCGACTGGTACTTGCTCTGTCCTGTGATCCCTCTGCTGCTCGCTAGCTCCCCAGGATCCGTGTTGGTCTCTTGGCTCCTGCCGCTTCTGGGGGGGTCTTTCCGTGGGTTCTGCCTGCTGTTGATGCTGCTACCGGGCCACCAGAACACTCCCGCGGCTCCTGCCGACACCACCTGGCTGTTCCCGGGCTACCAAAATGCTCCAGTGGCTCCCGCCGCTACCGGGCCGTTCCCGAATTTTTCCCGCCGCTACGGAGGTCTCTTTGTGGTTAGGTGCAGCTGCAGACTGTGCCGCTGCTGGGGAGGCCTCGAGACCCCGGCGGAAGCAGATCAGAGCAGAGCAAAACCCGGCCGTGAGCTCGGCTGCTGCGGCCTCAAGCGTCTCGCTGCTTACTGCTTACTCGCTCACCCTCGGCACTCAGGAAAACGTGGCAAGTGGAATCAAGACTGATATGCACTAAAAGGGGTAATAACATGGTACTGGTAGTAATAGACGTATTTACCAAGACAGCTCACTTTATTCCATTAACAGGACTCCTTTCTTCTCTCACACTTGCAAAAATCTTTATACAAAACATTGTTAGGTTACATGGTGTTCCTTCTGTTTTAATAACAGACAGAGGTACACAGTTTGTTTCCAAATTCTGGAAAAATGTGTGCGCACTACTCCACGTAGATGTTAGATTGTCTTCTAGTCACCATCCGCAAACAGATGGGCAGACAGAACGAGTCAATCAGATTTTTGAACAGTTTATAAGATGTCAAGCCTTACAGACACTCCAAGACTGGGATGAAATCGTTTGGATACCCGAGTTATCGTACAACAACAGCCATCACTTCTCCACTCTATATACTCCTTTCTATGGTTCACATGGTTTTAATCCCCGGGTATTGCCCATTCCCTTGTCCGTCTCCAGTGACACTCCAGCAGTCTCCGACTTGGTGCAACATTTACAGACTATACATGGGGCCATTCAGGTCAACTTAGACGCAGCTAAAACAACATACACGAAGTGGGCGGATACACACAGAAAACAGGAACCCGCTTATCAGTCTGGTGACAAGGTCTGGTTGTCCACTAAGCACATTACGTTAAAAGGAGCCTGTAAATTCAAACCTAGATTTATTGGTCCCTTTCTGATCCTTAAGGTGGTGAACCCTGTTGCTATGAAGCTTGATTTACCATCCTCAATGAAGGTACATCCTGTGTTTCATGTGTCTCTCCTCAAACCTGTTGAACCTGACACGCGTCTCCCTGTGGCCCTTATTCCCACAATCGTTGATTCTGATGAGGAATATGAGATGGAAGCTATTGTTGATTCTAGGAGGAGTAGGCCAAAGCTGCAGTATTTGATTCATTGGAAAGGTTACGGAATTGAGGAACGTTCCTGGGAACCTGCTAGCCAGGTGCATGCACCCCACCTCCTTCGTGTGTTTCACAGGCGCTACCCTAACAAACCTAAACCAGTAGGGGGGAATATAGGAGGGGTGTACTGTCGCGCCTACCATGTTGGTTGGCGAAATCAGACCGGAGGGCTGGTTGGCAAAGACGCAATTAGCACCCTGCGCGCATGCGCGAACATTGACGCTTGCGCAGAGAGAGAGGAGGCTGATCTTTAGCCATCCTCTCACTCCCCACAAAGCTTTGCGTTCTAGTAGCGGTTCCGGGGCTCCTGAGCTTGTTTCCGGGTCACGGTGGTGGCATCTTCGGGCTCATCGGGTTCTTGCAGCGAAACTCGGTGAGTGTAGCATTTCTTTGCTGCATTCAAGGTATCTGCTGTTTTGAATCACCCTCTGCGCAGATATTACTTCTGTTTATTCTCTGTTTGTTAGATTAGAGAAACTCCCGCCTGTTTGAGGCGTTTGTGCATTGTTTTGCATATCTATTAGGCAGTAGTTCTGCCATCCTTGATGCTTTTGCGCATATTCCTAGTAGAGTTCTTACTGGATTTTTGTGTGTAACAAGCTTTTGGTTTTCATTCGTATTTTTTGTTTATAGTGCTGTGGATGCACTGCTATATTGACATTTGGTTCTAGTTGTATTTGGCTCCTTCATATCTAGAAGAGCGTTTTTCTGCATATCTTTGGTGCAGATCTGGCACCTTCCCTATTTGGGTCTTCATTCTGTGTGTATCCCGTCAGTGTAATAGGTAAGAGAACAAGTTAGGAAATACTGTCTTACCTATCCCATATGTTTTGTGTTATGCTAACTGAAGTGTATCAATATATCAAGGTCCAAGAAGCTCTGAATCAGAAGTTGGTGCCCCTCTCGTTCCGGTGATCGGTGGTCGTTTTCCCTACATTTATCATGGCGCGAGGGAATGGAAAGGTAGTTAAATGAATAGATAGTGCACACACAGTTCAGACAAGAAAGGGTGAAACCTTAATGCTTTCTTGCTTTCTTCTCTTACTACAGTTGATGACCTATAAAGATACACCAGCCTCCAGAACTTACACTGCCTTTGAGGTTCCGTGACAATTGTAGGTGGTGTTTTCGACTCGCACGGATATGGTCGAGTCTGGTATCGACGAACCGCAAATGGCGAGTTTAGTAAGTGTGCGCAGTTTCGCTTTGCTAACTTAATCCGTTCGTTTGTTACGTGGGTTATTCATCTGTACCCACGGGTTCCATCTTAGATACGGCATCCATTTTGTCTCTTGCCCTCAAGTAGCCAGCGAACGGACGTTGTCCGTTTCGCGACCCTGGGATTCCCAAGACATCCGCGGAAGACACGTGTTCTTTGAAAGTGTCTTTATGACGAGGGGGATGATGCTGTAAGGCAGATGGCCCGCTCGAGGCTCATCTTGCCGTGCTGATCTATTGTTTCAGCCGTACATCTCATTAGGCACGTCCCTTTGATGCCTGCAGCTCGTGTTTCCTGATACCTCCCCTTTTACACCCTTTTCGATCTCCCCACTGTTACCATCTTCCTCTGCACCTGTCCTTGTTCCTTCTTCGATCTGTTTTACTGCCGATTGGAATGTACTAATGGTGGGAAGATGGGTTTTTACAGTTGGGAACCGCCAAAAGTTTCCGCACTTATGCCCCGGACCTTGGATGTATCAAAGCGACCAAAGTGACCCCTCTCGGGGATAATTATGGGAACCGAGTTGTAAACCTTTGTGTACCATGCAACCTTATGGGAGAAAATTGTATAAAAGGAGCGATCCACAGTAGCAATTTGAAGCAGTCTCCTCGAACCTACATTCGTTGTACTTCCTGTGACTTCTGTGTTCCCTGCAGTAAATAAACCTTGAATCTTTGACGCCGAAGGAAGTGTCCCGTGTCTCTGTCATTCGTACGCCGGAGCAGGTTACCCACGAAGGTTTCAGGTGTTGTCCCCTGGCACCGCTGGGTCTTAAAGAACCCAGTCATTCAGTTGGCGCCCAACATGGGGCTGCATCAGTGGTACCGGTCCAAGCCCGACGATCGTGAGGAACTTCGTGTGAAATCTCCGAGGGAAGGTGCACTCCGCTTCATCGATCCTGTTGTCGAAACAAGTGGCCCGAAGACTTTTCCCGCGAAGATTCCCGCCTCCTGACGGCTGCGACGGACTGCTGCCCTGACTGTAGACCTGTTTTGGCGCCTGGCGTAGACCTTGGTATAGCGAGACGACTGACGGGCCTTCCTGGTGACGCCATCGATCTTTGAGTTAAGTATTTGTGGGTCGCTCCCAGAGTTCTTGGTTGTGGTTGCTTAGTTGTTGCATGGTTCCATTGCATTTGTGGTTCTTGGTACTTTGTTGTGATATTTGACGACTGCAGCCGCCAAAGACCGAGGGTTGTTGCTCTTTGCAGGGACTTGGTAAATCCCGTAACCCTTGACGTTTGTGAAACTCGGCTAGTGTGCAAGATGCCTGGTCGCAGTACTTTGTTTAGTTGTTTCAGACGTTGTGGTACGGATTCCCGACTGGAGGACTCGTGTCCGATACCTCCGGTTGGAACTCCCACTTATGAGCTCTACAGCAAACACGGGCTAGGCCCGATTACTTTTAATGATTACTGGATTCGTTATACCAAAAAAGATGGTGCCCTTAGTTGGCCACCTCATGGTAGTTTTGAGACAACGATTTTAGATAATCTTGAGGCTAAATTGTTCGAGAAAAAGTCAAGGCCGGCCATGTTTGATGCCTTTTGGTTGTGGCGTAAAGAAGCCCGACAGAAAGAGATCAGACAGACTAAACGTAATCAGAGAGATGGTGTTGCTACCATTGTAAAGAAAGCAGAGCAGTTTCAGCGTGATAAGGAGGATAAGGAAAAGGAAGTGTTTGATAGGTTACAACGTATGTCCATAGACAAATGCTATCCTGCTTTGCCGACGGAGTCGGATAAGAAGGAAGAATCAGTTGAGGATCCTTTAATGTCTTATCTTATGAAGTCGCCACCTCCGTATGTACAGGGTACCGCGCTTCATGTGGCTCCCCCTGTACCTGTTCCTCAACCTGTTCCTCAACCTGCACCCGTTCTTCCGACTAATCCCGCTCCTTTGCCTACTGCTATTCCTACTGCTCCTCCGCTTCCACATACTCCTACTCCCGCTACTGCTCCTGTTCTACTTACTCCTTTTGCTTCCTCTGTTTCTACCCCTTCTCTTGTTAGTCCTTTGTGCTATACTTCTCCGTCTACTCGAAGTCGTACTCCTTCGGTTGCGGCTAGTTTTTTCCATTCTCTTGGTCCTGTTTTTGGGTCCCCTGGTTCGGATGGTCCTCAAAGACGTAGTCAGGTTCCCGGTAACAGAGAACGTGCTGCGCTATATAATATGGCGATGGGTTGGATGACGCACCCTCTTAGAAATCCTCCACGTGCTGTACTTAATACGTTCTGTCAATTCAATGTACCGACACAAAGGTACGTGTTCGAGGAAATGTGCAAGGTTCTGCGTGATCAGATATCGGCCGATGCACCTGATGATGTGTTGGCCGCTTTGTCTGATCTCCAGCTTCAGTTCTCGAACGGACTGATAGTAGATACTAACGTTCGACGTGCTGTTGAGCAGTTGTTATCTTTCCGTCCCACTCCTATACGTCAAGCCTTGTTCGTTGAGGATGTTGAAAGTCAGTTAGATGCATCCGGTCAGTTTCCCATGTGTGAAGTTCCACCAGTGTGGATGCCAGGCGACGCTACTACTGCTCCACCGACCTTGCCGCATTTCCAGAGAGTATGGATACATCTCCCATGGAAACGCTCTGAAGTATTACAGGTGAAGCAATCTTTGCCTGACCCTCGCAAAAATCCTGCAGGGTATTATAAAGAATTGTCGCAGCTCGTAGACGCTACGATAATGAATCTTGCCGATATCGACATGCTGTTCGGCAATGTCGTACCTCAACCGGTATGGGCTAAGATTCGTCAGGAAAATCACGCAAATGAATTAGGTGGTGATTGGGCTGCCATTGTAGCGGCGGATGGGTTGCAAACTGGTGGTGCTAAACCCGAACAGTTGATTGCTGCTCTCCCTCAGAGAATAATTACGCTAATGAAAACTCTTATGCCAGCTATGAGGGTGAACTGGGACAAATTGTCAGCTTGTAGACAGAAGAAAGACGAGAGTGTCTCTGATTTCTTTACGAGATTTGAGGAGGCATTCATTGATCATAGTGGTCAGGATATGGGCACTGAGGGTGGTCAACGATTGTTCGTGGACAAATTTGTCTCTAACTTATTGCCCGATTTGGGCAATAATTTAAAAAATTCTGAGAGTGCGTGGGCCGTTTCTACCTCGGCTCAAATATTGGCTACGGCACAGTATTATGAGAACAGAGAAAAAGAGGAAAACGATCGTGCTGATAAAAAGACGAAAGAACTTAAAACAAAAGTGTTGTTGCAGCAGGCCTATCCTCCGCGTTCCAATCAGAACGCTCCTCAACAAAATAGACCGCAGTCGCAATCGAATAGGTCACAACCTCGAAATGACTCCTCTTCCCAAAGATCTTCGTTAGGGTACAATCAGTGTGCCTATTGTAGACAGGAGGGTCATTTGAAATTCAACTGTCCCGTTCTACACGATCGTAACAGTGGTAACTCATCTAGAGGAGGCCGTGGGGGTTCTCAGCAGCCATCACGTGGTAGAGGTCGTGGTGCTCAAAATGATCGTTCAGATAACTCATCCAATTCCAATAATTGTTTTGATCAACGTGGATCATCGCAAGGACGATCTGCGCAGTACAATGTGGACGATTATTACGTCGATCAGGAAAATAACGACAGTAATTACTAGGACAGCCATAGACAAGGAGAGGGAGTGGTATCAGTTCCGGTTGATCAGAGAGGGCCTTACGTCGCAGTTGCTACATCGGGCGTTGTTGAGCCTTTTCTGTTGGACACTGGTGCAGCGAAAAGTTCCATAATGCATTCGAAACTCCCTGGCGCACCTTTGTCTGGCTTAACTAATGTTTCCGTTGGATTCTCTGGCGCCCCTGTTAGCAATCCAGTTTCACGCCCTTTGCCCCTTACAATTGGGCCTCGTGAACTGAAAGCTCCGTTGATTTTAACTACTGGTTGTGGTGAAAATCTTTTGGGCCTGGATTTGCTAAAACGTTTGTATGCAACTTTGTACTGTTCTCCTGGGGGTGTAAAGCTTACGTTAGGAGAGAGGGTTGTCTCTCCTATGTACTTGTCTCTCGATAAGCTTCCACCGGAATTGAGTTCTCTTCCTGCATCTTTGTGGGCAACAGGTCCCAACGACGTGGGCCTGCTTGACATCTCCCCTTATGTTGTTCAGCTGAAATCTAATGTACGGTTGCCACGTATTCCCCAGTATCGCATATCCCTTGATGGTGAACGAGCACTGTTAGCGATCATTTATGATCTGATCGAGAAAGACGTTATTGAAGAGACGCGGGGAAACGTGTGCAACAGCCCTGTACTGCCTATTTTAAAACGTACTGATCCTTCAAAACCACCTGTTTATCGTTTTGTTATCGATTTATGGGAGGTAAATAAAATTGTGATTCCTCAGTTCCCTGTTGTGCCTGACATCACGGCGCTACTGACTCTGATTCCAGCTTCTGCATCTTGGTTCTCAGTGATCGATCTGAAGAATGCTTTCTTTAGCATTCCGATTGCCGAGGAAAGCAGAGACCTTTTCGGTTTCTCTCTTGGTGGTCGCAGCTTCCGGTTTAAACGCGCTCCTCAGGGCTACTGTGAGAGTCCATCGATTTACAGTCAAGCCTTGAAGGGTCAGCTGGATGCATTTTCGTTGCCGGCTGGTGCGGCCTTAATCCAATATGTCGATGACTTATTGGTGGCTGCAGATACTCAGGACATTTGCAAAATTGCTACGGTATCGTTGCTGCAACATCTCTGTGACTTACATCACAAGGTGTCACCTTCTAAACTCCAATATTGTTGTCAAGAAGTAACCTATTTAGGTCACTTATTGTCAAAGGAGGGAAGACGGTTGACCCCAGAGAGAATTGCAGCAATTGAGCGAATGACTGTGCCAACAACCCAACGAGATGTGCGTGCCTTTCTAGGTATCACGTCGTATTGCAGGCAATGGATTCCAAATTTTTCATTGCTAGCGAAACCATTGGTGGCTCTTACGTGCAAGGATGTTTCAACTCCTTTACCATGGACGGAAGAATGTCAGAAAAGTTTTTCTGAATTACGTGACTCATTGTGTTCGGCTCCTGTGTTAGGTACCCCTGACTACAGTAAGCCGTTTACACTATATGTTCACGAGAGGGAAGGTTGTGCTTTGAGTGTCTTAATGCAACCTTTTGGTGGTAAGCAACGTCCATGTGCATATTTTTCCTCGACCTTGGACCCGGTACCTAGAGCATTGCCGAGTTGCTTGAGAGCAACAGCGGCAGCTGCGGTGTCCATCCGACAATCAGCAGGATTGGTCATGGATAATATGCTTACGGTGATGGTTCCGCATGCAGTCGACACTCTTTTGAATCGTACGAAAACTCAGCACTTGACGAGTGCGAGGTTGTCTGGGTACGAGTTGACGCTGTTGGCAAGTCACATTTAGATAAAACGTTGTAATGTTCTGAACCCGGCGACTTTGTTACCAATCAGCACAGAGTCAGATGAAATAGCAGCCCATGACTGCTATCTGAGGACTGAAGAGGAAACAAAAGATTGAGTGGACCTTAAAAACACTCCTTTGGAAAATCCAGACGGAACTTTGTATGTGGATGGTTCATGTTTTAAATTGCCGAATGGTGATGTGACTACTGCGTATGCTGTTGTGACTTTGAATACTGTCGTGGAAACTGCGAGATTGAATCAGAACTCTGCCCAGGCTGCAGAGCTGATCGCTCTAACTAGAGCATGTGTGTTGGCGAAAGGGAAACGTGTGAATGTGTTTACCGACAGCCAATATGCGTTTGGCGTCGCTCATAACTTTGGACGGTTGTGGAGAGAGAGAGGTTTTATGACGTCACATGGTACGAAGATTCAGCATGGACAACTTGTGAATGATCTTTTGGATGCACTTACGTTGCCTAAGCAGGTAGTGATTGTTAAATGTAGTGCACATCGTAAGGTGACGGATGATGTTGGTCGTGGTAATGCATTTGCGGATGAGATTGCTAAGGAGACTGCCCGGAACCTTAGCACTAGGATGTATGTGACGAGTTCGGTTAGGTGGCCTACGGAGACTAGTATGTGTGAGGACACTATCGAGAGTGTGAAAGCGATTCAAGATGAGGCCACCGAGACTGAAAAGACGAAGTGGAAAGAAAGTACGGGAAAGTTGGATGCGAATGGTTGTTGGGTTGATTTGTCGGAACATAAGAGATGGATGTTACCGGATGCGTATGTGCTAGCTGTTGTGACAATGGCGCATGGGCTAGCACATATTAGTGTGAAAGGTATCTGTAAGTTGCTGTCCCATGTGTGGAAGAATGATGGTATCACGAAATGTGCTGAACGATTGGTTAAGAATTGTATGGTATGTATGTTGTACAATCCTGGTAAGGGAACCCCAACTCCTCCTGGACACTTTGCTCCCCCTTCATGTCCTTTTGAGGTGATCCAATTAGACTTCATCCATATGGAGAGATGCAACAACCTGAAATACATTTTAGTTGTGGTTTGCGCGTTCTCCCGATGGATCGAAGCCTACCCTCTTAAAGACAATACTGCCCTGTCGACTGCGAAAATCCTACTGAAGGAATATTTTCCTCGGTACGGAATGCCTCGGATTGTATGGTCGGATAACGGAAGTGAGTTTGTGGGAAGTGTGATGAAGAGTGTGTGCAAGGGCCTTGGAATTAATCAAAAATTCCATAGCGCCAATCATCCCCAGTCAGCTGGTTTGGTTGAAGGGTATAATGGCACCCTTAAACTGAAACTAGCAAAGATTCAGGCTACGACTGGTCTTTCATGGCCTGATGCTTTACCCTTAGCTTTATTGTCAACTAGGGCAACCGTACACTCCCGAGTAGGGCTTAGTCCCTATGAAATAGTGTTCGGTCGTCCTGCGAATGTGTGGGGGGTCCCTAGAACGGGTGTGTTCTCCAGTCTCAAATACCCAATGTTGATTGACTATCTTCATGATCTGACTGCTAAACTGAGGTTAATTCACCAACACGTTTACGAAGCATTGCCGACGCAGACGGAGGGTCCAGGCCACCAGCTCCAGCCCGGAGACTGGGTGGTAACCAGAAATTTTGCCCGCAAGAAGAACTTGGAACCCCGGTTTACTGGACCCTACCAGGTCCTCCTTGCCACAAGAACTGCCGTCCGTTTAGAGGGCCGGAAAAATTGGGTGCATGCCACCCACACGAAGAAAGTTCCTATTCCTTTACCGGCAGACTCGTGGGTGAGGAGGGGCATTGCTTCAGCTGAATCCGAAGGATTGCCGGCGTTTGTACCTTTTAGCGACGCACAACCTGTCGGAGAATCCTCAGTGCAGCAGAAAGACACTGTTGAACATTTGTCATCAAAAGACTCGAGACCAGAACATTCGACTGATCAGCAGGATTCTGTTCCCTCATCGGATCCTTTGTTTGATGAACATACACGTCCGGGAAAAACTCGATACTTTTTGCGTTCTAGCTCTAAGGACAAATAAAAGTTTCTGTTCTGTCCCTTGACAATTGCATTATCCCATTTTCCACGATCAGTCTGAACACCCGTATCATTGTAATTATTTTGTATATATTGAGTTTCGTTCCATATGTATTTTTGCTTCCACAGCTGAAAGACATTTTACGTATACATTATAAATAAAGGCCGTAGGGCCGCGCGTGTACTTCCTTCTGGATAGCAGGTCTTGACGCTAGGTTAAAGACCGTCGGTTCCTGGGAACTCCTAGGGATTGACTACTGCTACACAGAACGAAGTGCGTCAAGAAACGTTGCGGACGGTCATAGGGGATGGTGTTTTCAAAGCTGATGGACTTGGAAGAAGCTCAGGCGCAAAGGTTCAAGCTACAACAACTTACTCGTACCAAATGTTTTATGTTTCAAATGTTTGTATTGCTCTTGATTGTTTCTGCACTATTGGCGGGTGGGGTGTATTACATGATGTTGTACTTCTTACCTTCTGCCATACCTACTCCTACTTCTGACCCTAAACTTACCTCCACTGCATCCCCTCATTCTTTTCATATCCTACCTGAACACGAGCAGGCTAGACGTGCAGAATTTCGAAATAATTCCTTTATTCAGCTCCTTCATCAGCACCAGTTAGTGTTTAATACTACTAATTGTTGGGTGTGTGGACTAATGCCACATACCACGGATAAGGGAATTCCATATCTGGTCTTACCGTATAGTTCCCAGGGTTCAGCTCGAGCATTCCAAACAATGTTTCGAAGCGCACTAGATTCTTACCCCAGTCGAGAGCCACGTTCTCCCTACTTTGGCCTTGGCTCGTATAATAAGCCTTTGTCCATAGCGATAGAAGATTTAGATAGAGATATCTATGAGCCGTCGCTCATCCCAGAGGAAGAGGTACAAGCCTATAGGGTCCTGAGTAAGGTCGAGTATAGTGCGCTCACGAGTGAAAAACAGCTTAAAAGCTTGCCTCCGATATGGGTCGTACCCCACATTGGTAATTTTTGTCTAATGGGCCGTGGCCGAAGATCGAAAGCCCGACTTGGAGAGAGTGCTTGCACCGAGAATTACATTCTGCCGATGGTCTCGTCCCCTGTGTTTCTGGCTGCCAAGGGTACATACTTTGTTTGCCATGATCGTGCGTATGCATGGTTGCCCTCTGACTTTATGGGCTCATGTTTTATCGCAAATCTGTTGTCTCCGACGTTCACTGTAGACGCAGACTATCACAAAACTAGAGTTGTGAGAGGCGTAATTAGCGAAGAGGATACTGCCGGTCAAGAGGCAGGAGACTTTTTCAAGGGTTTCCTCCCGTTTTGGGGGCCTGTGGTTAATAGTAGGAACCTGAGACAGTTGACTCGAGTGGTGGAATCGACAGCTAATATTACTGCCAGTGCCCTTGGTAATATCACCACAGAACTTCAGGCGGATAGACTTATGACGTTACAAAACCGTATGGTTTTAGACGTGATCTTAGCAGATCGAGGTGGGGTATGTAAGGTGATCCATTCGAGCTGCTGTATTTTCATTCCAGATAATGCTCCAACCGTCTATCAAGCCATCTCAAAGTTGCATAAGATCTCCGAATCCATACACGTGGATGTAGGGGATTGGACGCTACTTGGGTGGTTTTGGGGCCTGATGTCGACTTGGGGTTGGAAGATTCTGATGATCATCGGAGTCGTTGTGGCATTCCTGTTCACGTGTTGCCTTTGTGTGCAGTGTGGTCCTGCCTTATGTGGCCTTTGCGCTACAACGTGTATAAGACAGCCACCTGTTACCAAGGGGACTCGGTTGGACAGAGCTATGTTACAGCAACATCTAGATGGTCTGATGAATATCGAGTATGCTTGCCTACATGAGGGCAAAAGGAGCGTCTGAGGTTCCGTGACAATTGTAGGTGGTGTTTTCGACTCGCACGGATATGGTCGAGTCTGGTATCGACGAACCGCAAATGACGAGTTTAGTAAGTGTGCGCAGTTTCGCTGTGCTAACTTAAACCGTTCGTTTGTTACGTGGGTTATTCATCTGTACCCATGGGTTCCATCTTAGATAAGGCATCCATTTTGTCTCTTGCCCTCAAGTAGCCAGCGAACGGACGTTGTCCGTTTCGCGACCCTGGGATTCCCAAGACATCCGCGGAAGACACGTGTTCTTTGAAAGTGTCTTTATGACGAGGGGGATGATGCTGTAAGGCAGATGGCCCCGCTCGAGGCTCATCTTGCCGTGCTGATCTATTGTTTCAGCCGTACATCTCATTAGGCACGTCCCTTTGATGCCTGCAGCTCGTGTTTCCTGATACCTCCCCTTTTACACCCTTTTCGATCTCCCCACTGTTACCATCTTCCTCTGCACCTGTCCTTGTTCCTTCTTCGATCTATTTTACTGACGATTGGAATGTACTAATGGTGGGAAGATGGGTTTTTACAGTTGGGAACCGCCAAAAGTTTCCGCACTTATGCCCCGGACCTTGGATGTATCAAAGCGACCAAAGTGACCCCTCTCGGGGATAATTATGAGAACCGAGTTGTAAACCTTTGTGTACCATGCAACCTTATGGGAGAAAATTGTATAAAAGGAGCGATCCACAGTAGCAATTTGAAGCAGTCTCCTCGAACCTACATTCGTTGTACTTCCTGTGACTTCTGTGTTCCCTGCAGTAAATAAACCTTGAATCTTTGACGCCGAAGGAAGTGTCCCGTGTCTCTGTCATTCGTACGCCGGAGCAGGTTACCCACGAAGGTTTCAGGTGTTGTCCCCTGGCACCGCTGGGTCTTAAAGAACCCAGTCCTTCACCTTCCTGACGAAGTATCCACAAGAGGACCCTGTCTTTCCCCACTTACCTTGTTTTGTTTTCCCTTCTTCCCCTAGGGCATCACCATTTGTTTCCCAGGTTATATGCTCTGGCATGTGGTGGTGTTCAGGGGAAGCTTGAGGACTAGTCTTCACTTCTATGGTATTTCTGCGGCAACATTTGGGTCCGGCACGACAGAAAGACAAAAGAAACTGTATAAAAAGAGGAGCTCCGCTCCTACCAAAGCAGATCCTGTTTTGACCACGACGAACCTCTACCTGACTAGAAGGACCAAGAGAAGCTGAAGAAGGAAACCTGCAGTGGTGCCTTGCTGAGAATGGAGAGGAAAAGACCAGAGAGGACTTTGAAGACTTCTGCCTGAAACGATCTCCAAGGGCTTGATTTTAAGCTTGCCCCCTGAACTGAACCCCAGGACCAGTGGGTTAAAATCTGCCTGTGCCCGTCTGCTGCTGGGTCCTTCAGTTCTTTTCCCTCAGCGGAGTCGTGACTTGGATGCCTTCGCCCTCCTAAGGTCGTGACAGCTCGGAGCCTGGCCGCCCCGCCGTAAAGAGCCCCGCTCAAGCTTGAGTCACTCTCCGCATCAGTGCCGGGCCGCCCGCTCTCCTGACACCTCGCCTGCTACGGAGCGCGTTGTGCGCCTCTCATCTTCTCCCACCGGAATCTGCACGGAGCGCATCTGATAGCCCCGGACAGTCCGTACGTTGAAACGTACCCGACTGTCTCGCTTTGCCCTCCTGCATACCAAGACCCGTGCCGTACCTCAAGAAGGCCTTCTGTACATTGGTACCGGAGGCCTGGTGCTGCACCCGTCTGCCCGAGAACGCGGCGACCCACACAGATCCACAGGTACGACCCAGCGTACTAAGAAGAAGTACGTCCCACAGGCCTAAACGGCGCCTCGCCCCGTGAGTTGCTCCAGACCTCGGATCGCCACAACCCTCCACCATCCTGCTCACCCGCCTCGCACCTCGAGAGGGATTCGAGACGGATAAACCCCCGGAGAACCGCCTGCCTCGTCCCGAGTCCGCCCTCACCTGAGGCCACAACTGAAACGCCTCGGACAACCGCAACAAGGTACACTTGAACTCGATCCCGAGTTTACATCGGATCCAGGGTCCGCAATGTTTGCTTTCCCTGTCGTCCATCATTCACCAACGTGCCGCTTCACCAGCGCGGAGCACGCATCGACCCACAGCGTACCATGCTGACAAAGAACACTTAAAAACTATTGCCTATTTAAATCTGGTGGCCTAAATCGCTAATTGTTATATATGGTCTTGTGATAATTCTGCATCTAAGTATTTTTATATAAAGTCTACGTATTTTTGATACAACCTTACGCCTGGTGTCCGTTTGTGGTGGGTCATTATATTTACTGTATGTGATCATAAATGCTTAACTAACTATCGCCCTGAAGATTAGCCTTGCCTGCTCGCGCCACACTACCTAGAGGGTGAGCAAGGGTTATTTCTAAGGAGTAGTTCTCTTACCCTGACTAGAGGAGAGGGTCCCTGTTTGTCACAAGTGCATACCTGTGCCAACCAGAGACCCCCGAGTCTAACATTGGAGGCAGCGGTGAGGATTTTGAATTTGCATTTATGATTCATGTACAGTGACTCATTGATCACCACGTAGTGAGAGCAGACCTATAACGAAGCCACAGATTTATTGTCTTTTAAATCTTGTCGAGAGATCTCGTATCGTCGAATCATGCCTGGTTCACTCTCCGTGAGAGCGGCCTCTGTCATCTCAGGACTAGATGATGTCGAGTGGGAAAGACTTGAAAACTACAAAGTGGAGCAGCTAAAAGGTTTTTGCCTGAAGTTCCGAGTCGCCCAAACTGGGTGCAAAAGTAAAGCCCAACTCATCAAGGCACAGAGAGCCTGGAAAGAATCGAGAGAACCAGAGAATCAGCTGGTGGTCGATCCACCAGATAGACGTGTCGAGGTGCACGGAGTCCTGTCGTCAGAGGAGCTGGCAGACAGGGCAGCAACCAGAGCGCATAAAGTAGAGATGGCAAGATTGAATGGACAGATGGAAATGGAAAAGCAAAGATTGGCAATGGAGGAAAAGAAACTCCAGTTGGATCAGGATATGAGAATCAAAGAGTTGGAGCTGAAAGCAAAAAGTTTGGACACAGCTCCTGGTGGCAGCGCAACGCCAGTGCAGGTAGAGTCAAGGGTGTACATGCCGAAAGATATAGTGAAGGAGTACTTCAAGGGGGATGACATAGGACAGTGGTTCCGGGCATACGAGGTAGCCATGTCCTCCCACCGGGTCCCTGAGAGAGATTGGGGAGCGGGGTTGTGGGGGAAGTTCCTTAGCGAGGGACGGGACACCATGTTAGATTTGCCCTCTGAAGTATACCATTCCTACACCCACATGAAAGAGGCCTTAATGATCAGGTTTGGGTTAACTCCTGAGATGTACCGACAGAGGCTCAGGGGGTGTACTAAGATTCCTTGGGGTACGTATGTGGAGTATGTGACCTTTTTTTCTGCAGAGCACTGGATGGTTGGGTAAAGGGTAGCAAGGTGAATGATTTTCAAGGGCTTCTTGATTCAATTGCATGGGAGCACTTGTCCAGTAATTGTCAGTCAGTCAGACAGTCAAAGCTTTTATTTCGGTTAAAAACTATAAAAAGACAGTTTACAAATTCATAAGCTAGTTTAAAAATACAAGTTAAAAACTGTTTAAAAACTTCACAATAAAAGCTGTATCATAAAATATACAAAAGAGCGAATGAAGACAATATGGGGCCACACACCTGTATCATAATAACAGACATAGAAAATGTAGCTAAGACCCCACACAGTTTTCCAAAAGGAGAATACCTCCACCATGATCAAGAGGAGAACCCTTAGCTATTGGGGAGTGTTTTTAAGCTTGATGAGAACAAAAAGAGAGGGAAGGGCCCAAGGGGATGTTTTAGGACCTAGCACCGCTACAACCCCCACCATACACAGTTACATCAACAAAATGTAGCAGTGGGTCACACAAGCAAATTGACTGACTAAGTATCTGAAAAAGTAGGATAGACAACAGAAATGAGTGATAAACCTATTGTGTGACTAAGTGATATATACACTAATCAAATGGGCACTCCTTCTATGTGAAAAAATACCCATCAGTTGCCGATCGATATCGCCCTGTTCATCATCTGGGATCCTTCACACCAGGAAGGTAAGGTTTTTGTACCCACTGGGGATAAGAGAGATGTATGCAACTCATCTAACCAGCGAGGCGCAGTGAAAACTGTGGTGTACCTGGGTGTAAAGTGACAACTGTAGAGCAGTGCACAAAAAAACTTGAAATAAGTGAAAGAAAAACTGCTAGAATAACTAAAATTGAATAGTAAAGAGGGTAAAACCCTTTAATAAACACCTCTTCACTCCCAAATCAATAAAAGAGTGCGACAATAGTAGTCTCAATAAATAACTACTACTTAGTGTGTGCGGTCAACATATTTCTGCAGACTAAGTGGACCCCAAAAGGTATCCTGCTGCTTTCATCAGGACCATTATCGCTACTGCTCAATGTTCTGGTGAAAAATAAAAAAGATTTTTATCATCTGGATATCATGTAGGTCATCATTCTCCTGGCTTTTTTGTTCCCCAGAACAACGAGTGATCAGGAAACACACAAAGAGATACATAGAAAGACAAACAACCAAAAATTAATATAAGTTTGGTTACAGGATCCATAGATTGATCCAATTCAAGACAGATTGTATGCCTATCTGGTGTCCAAAAGTGGCACGTATACTATCTCGTTAGTAGAGTATACACTCTCACTTACCTAGATGGCAGGAGAGAAAAACTCCACCTCACCTGACCACAGCGCAGGTAATTGGAGCACTGCTCTGATGAACAAGAACATTAACTAATCCCTTCTTTTTAATGTTCTTGTTCACCAGAGCGGAGTAGCCAATGGTCTTTTTAATTCTTTTGCAACAGCTGAGTGGCCTAAGGGGCCTAGTGAGTAAAGGGGTTTGAAATGGGCAAGCCACGTGTCCTCACTAAGATTGGGAAGAATGGCTGACATCTCAGCCACCAATCCCCCCTGGACCAAATTCCAGAAGGATCTGTAGTCCCGGGCAGCGAGAGCCCTGCTCACCTTATCCCATCTGTCCACCTCCCATTCAGATTTGGCCTCTGTAACTAGAATTTTATAATTTTGTCTTGCTTTCCTAATCCGTCTGGGTGACCCCATTTTTACTTCTTTTACCAGGATAGTTTTCGCCGCCCTACAGTTTTTATTAAACCAGTGGTGTTCGTTCTTCCAGACCCCGGACCTACCAGGCTTAGTAGTATAGAAGTAATCTCCCAGTGCAGAGAGGAGCTCATTATGACTGCGCTGGAAGGCCAGAAGACTTGCCGGATCTAAGTTAGACCCTGTCATGTCGCTGGCCACTAATAGGGCCCCAGCTACATGGTTATAGATTTCCGCTAGCATATCCGGGCTAGTGCCACCTTCGCCCAGCGAATTTGTCTGCCTCCCATCGTTTGCAGGTAATTCTCATTATGTGGGGATTCCGCTGCAGTCTGTGTATTATGTGCCCCTAGGTGGGTGACCAATTCCAGGGTTAAAAGATTGTTGTCACTCTCGGCCCTGGGGATTACCATAAACGTTTTTACTTTTGCCCAAAATTCCACATTAACCAAGATATAATCTATTGTGGAGCTTCTATCTGGTCTATTAAAAGTGTGAGCACCCGGTATATCTGGTAACAGTCTACCACTGCCTGCCCTAAGGGAATTAGATACAACCAAGTTATTGATTGCAAGGACAAGTGGGATAATCGCTTTACTGGGTACATATGGAATTCAGAGATTGACCAAATCTCATCCTCCTCGGTTGTTACCAGGGGGATCCCCCTGAGTGGCTCAAAGTGACAGTTGAAATCTGCACCTATCACCTTGTTGTAGGAGGAGGGAAACGATGAGAGTAGTACCTCCAGGTCCTCTAAAGTTGATAGTCTAGCTTTAGTAGAATCGGACGTAAATAAATATTAATCACGGCTACCACCGAGGCAACCTTAAGAGTAAGAAGAATACAAAGGATGTCAGGAATGTGTGTGTCAACTATCTTAACTGAACACCCCAGATGCACTGCCACCCAAATGCACAATCCTCCTGATGGTCTTCCCCTGAGTTCCTGCACTGCTGGTATATGATAGGATGCGAATCCTACCCTAAATGGGGCAGACAGGAGCCAGGTTTCCTGAAATAGGTATAAGTCGTTGCCATCCATCAGATCTCCCCACTCCGGGATCAGCAATTTTTCCCCCAGCCCTGCAACGTTCCAGGACCTAATCAGAGAATGGCTATGAGATCCCTGACCAACGGGAGATTCCGGGTGTATGTCATAAGGTGGTAAAAGGCCACCCTGACACACACCCGACTCCCGGCCCCCCTCAGAAGCATTCAAGATCAATGATGACAATGGGGATAAGACACCGACCTCTGTGGGGCACAGATTTAAATCCTCAGGCCCTATTTCACTACTAGAGCCTCCCTCAATCAACCTCTCCAAAGAATAACTGACCATAGTGTTATCATCCCCATGTGGTGTTTGTCAGTCAACATAGCTCAGGGCCCTATATCTATTGCCCACTGGGAGAACATACTCCGGTCATACCCGCCAAAAGGAGGAGGAGGCTGCGCCATGGTCTGTGGATAGAAATACCCCAAGTGGTGAGTGCGAATTTTACTCGTGTTTTCCAACCCGCCATTGCCTAGGATGTGTTTAACCACCTCTGTGTCCCTAAACTTAATGATCACACAGTCGCTTCCCATATCCTTGTGTCTAGTACCCAGCCAGCTGACTCTGCGTGCAAATAGGATCTCCCCCTGCCCTGGTCCCACTATAGGTCTATGCCGATTTAGCCAGAATATGATTTTGTTTTTTAGCTCTGGGTAGGATTCGGTGGAACTTGTTTCCAGGGGTGGAACTCCCGTAAGCACCACCACAGAAGGCATGGCCTCAGGCGGTAGCTGAGGGCGGAGAGCAATTTTGGTTGAGCTCTCTACCTGCCGTTTCTGAGAGACAGTGGGCATGGGTTTGCCATCGGCACGTGGCCGGTTCAAAGGTGCTAACAAAGGTAGGGGCGCGGCACAGTATGATGGAACAGTTGCTTTAGGTGTCTCAGGGGGACAAGGGGTACCCACAGAACTATTTGATACAGTAGTGGATTTCTGCACAACTACATGGGCAATAACATGTGATGGTTTGGTTATTTGTGTACTACCTACCAGACCCATGGCCGCAGAAGCACCCAGGGTGGAAACTGTACCCTCTCCCCTATCGTGGTTCCCCTGTGAGCTAGCTAGCTGGGGCTTCCCTGGGCATTTATTAGTGATAAGCGAAAGGATTCTATCTAATCTTGATGATAAGGGTTTTACATAGGAACGAATTACTTGTTCTATATAGGCCTGCAGATCAATCATCAAGGGCCCGATGTAGGTGGCCCAATACTGATCGGTAACGGCCGAAAATACCGATTTTCGGCCGTTACCGAGCGGTATCGAGCCATCGGGATGTAGGAGTCCGAAATCCGTCCGAATCGGTAATTTCACTGAATCGGTAAAGCTATCGAATCGGTAAAATACTAAATCGGAAAAACACAGATTCGGTAAATTACCGATTCGCTAACATACCGAATCGGTAAATATACCGAATCGGAATATTTACCGATTCGGTAGTTACCGAATCGGTAAATATACCGATTCGGAATATTCAGCTAATCGGTAGAGTTACCGAATCGGTAAAATACCGATTCGGATAATAAGAAGAGGCAAAAACGTTGATAGAGATGTAGGGAAGCACAGAAATACCGATTTAGCCTCAAAATCGGTATTTACGAGTCGGTAATTACCATGTATTGGAATCAGGTGGTAACCAACTGCAACTTATAAAATTAGACCCAAAATGCAATGCAACTTGCAGGATGGCTGCATTTTATGTCATTGCAAGACGGCTACGGCTACAGCAGGAAGGAGAGAGGAAATGGCAGAGAGAGGAGCAGGTCTACAGACAGAGGATCACCCTGTTTCATGCTCACAGAGGCAGAGATCCTACAGAGGTACAGGCTGGACTCAGGCACCATTTTGGACCTCATCAGGGACCTCCAACCACTGTTGCAGCACACCACCCCAAGGGCGCACACAATCCCACCGCACATGCAGGTGCTATGCAGCCTACACCTGCTTGCGTCTGGCAGCTATCAAAGTGTAGTTGCTGCGGTAGGAGGGGTGACCCAGAGCAGCCTGTCAAGGTCTTTCCACAAATTCCTTGACGCCATGATACAGAGGATGGACCAATACATTCCTTTCCCTGCAACCCATGCGGAACTGATGCAAACAAAAGCAGACTTTTACCAAATGGCAGGATTCCCCCACATCATTGGCTGCATTGATGGCACGCACATTCCGATTTGCCCCCCTGCTGACACAGAATACATATACCGCAATAGGAAGTCTACGCACACCATCAATGTGCAGGTGATTTGCAATGCATAGTGCGCCATCACTGACCTGGTGGCAACATTCCCAGGGAGTACCCACGACTCCTACATATTTCAAAACAGCGGCATCTATGCACGGCTGACGGCAGGGGAATTTGGTGAAGGATACCTCCTAGGTGAGACACATTGTCAGACCCCCATAACAAAAATAGCAGTGTGAAGTACATGTATGCATGTGAGTAATGTTACCCCTTTTCCTTCTAGGCAACAGTGCATATGCCCTCCACTCATTCATACTCACCCCCTACCTCAACCCCTCAACACCCAGCCAAAGGAGGTATAACCGGGCCCACAAAAGCACAAGGAATGTAGTAGAACGGACCTTTGGCATCTGGAAAAGCAGGTTCAGATGCTTGCACAAGAGTGGAGGTGCAAGGCAGTATACCCCCATCACCTGCTGTAAGATCATTGCTGCCTGTGCAATGTTGCACAACCTTGCCGTGAAGAAGGGCACTGAGGTGGAGCTGTCAGACTACGAGGACCATGACGACGACATTTCTGTGCCACAAACACAACCTGCTGGAGTGTCTACACCAAGTGATGGCAGATACAGACATGAGGAGATAACTGAAAACTATTTCTGAGTGAGTACAGATAAACAGACAGGTTATGGATGTGAAAAAAAATAATTTAATGTTGCCACAACGTTCAAGCACTGATGTGCAACAAATGAAAACATTAATTTAAAGGTGGGGACTGGTAATGCCCCGGGTTGCCTCACCCACACTGTCAAAGTCATTTTCTGCTGCGCTTCACAGTGCCACTGGGATGTTGCTCACCCCCTTCAGCATGGCCTGCAGCCTCTGCTGAGCGCCTGGTGCTCCTGCGTGGCTCCAAAACAGCGCTAGCCGGGCTGCTGTGGCTACTGCTGTCCTCTGCCTCAGCCACGTCCAGGGCAGGATTGACAACAGTATTTGATATGATCATGGCCTCCATGGCACTGGTGATCCTGGCCATGCCCCTGGTCACCTCCGCTGTGTTTTGAGTCAGGCTCTCCTACATGTTCACACCTCTGCGGCATAGCTGGGAAGTTGCCGCGGCCAGCCGGTTCATTGCCCTGTTGTGCACATGCGCATCCCTGCGCCTTGTGTGCTCGATGGTTTCCATTTTGGCACAAAGCTGGGTGATGGCGGTGGTCATGCGTGCCATTCCAGTAGCAATGTCGCTGTTGGTTTTAGCTACCTCCCTGTTGCTTGCCACCAACTCACATATGCCCTTGCCCATTTCTCCCATTTGCAGATTGTGGGCCCGGAATTGGCGGTGGCATGCCTGAATGGATTTAGCCTGCATGCGCTGGATGCGCACCATGCTCCCCTCAAGGCCACGGAATACTGTGCCCTCTCCTGTTGGACCTGCACTGCTGGGAGTGCGTTGGCGGCGGCGAGTGGTGGTGGCCTGCTGGGTGAACTGCTGAACAGCAGGAGTGACTGGTGTGGGTGCTGGTGCCTGACCCTCAGCTCCCGCCATGACTGTCATTGGGGCCACAATACTCCTCCTGGCTGGTGAAGTCGCAGGTGCTGGCAGGGACTGTGACGGGGAGTTCTCAGGTGAGAACACCAATGGGGGGGATTGAGATAGTTGTGGGGAAAGAAGAGGGGATGAACAGGGTCGTCCTCATGGACCATGGCAGTGCTGTCTTCCTCCTCCTGCGAGGCATCTATGGTGCTTGGCCCTGCCGCCACACTCTCCGCAGTTGCTGGTGCTGTCCCTTGTGCAGCTGATGCTCCACTGCCTGATGTTGCCCCTAGGTATAAAGAAGCGTATGTAAACTGAGTGCAAATGTCTTACAGTCACTACAATAAAAGCATTGCACATTTTACTTTCATTACTCTGATTTTCTTTCAGTGCCTTGCTGATTTATGTGCACTGACAAATGGTCCTACATTAGCTGACTACATTTCCCATAATGCATTGCTCATGTATGGTGCTAGCAGTACTGGACTGGGATTGGGGTGTACACTAAGGCTAAAAGGGAGGTGTCTGCTTGGGCGTGTCATGCTGCGCAAGCCTCTTACCTTTTGTAGTAGCTCTGGCTGAGCTGTCCAGATTCCCTACTCCCACAACACTGTCCGTCTCGATGGTTGTGGCCACCAGTTCCTCCAGGTCAGTCAGGAGGGGCTCGGGGTTCCTGCCGCCACCGGTGACACCAGCCTGTTTGTGGAGCTCTGCCAATTTTTTCTTGGTGAGGCTCCTGATGTCATAGAACCTTTTCTTTAAGTCCTCTAGGATCCTGGGGGTCACACCCACAGCATTCACCTTCTATCCTATGGCAGTCCACAGTTTCCTTTTGGCAGACTCTGGAACTGTGAGGGACTGCCTCTCAAAGAGCTGTCTGTGGACCCTCACCACTTCCTCCACCAGTACTTGCAGCTCCATGCTGCTAAACTTCCGTTTACGTTTCCTTTCAGCCTTCTGGCTCTCTGTGCTGCTTGCCATTTCCACAGTCTTCCAATTCACCAAACACTCTCCCTGCTGCTCTGTATCTCTGCTCAGCTCTGACTGCCTCTCCAGAAACTTCTAATGAGTTGCAGCTGCCTGGGTAGCCACTCCCTGGTAGGGTGGGGGAGGGTGGTACCACCTGATTGGCTCTTTTCATTACTTTCACTTTTACTTGCTTGCCGGTTCCGTAGTTACCGAATCGGTATTTACCGATTCGGTATTTACCGATTTGGTATTTACCGAATCGGTATTTCCAATGCATTCCTATGGGCCTTTTGGCCAATAGGGTTGTATGGCCATTACCGAATCGGTATTTATCGATTCGGTAAATACCGATTCGGTAACTACCGAAACCCGGTACCGATTTTTAACGAATCGGTATTTTTCAGAATTTTTTTTGCTACATCTCATTTACCGATTTTTGAATACCGATTGGGTAAAAATCTGTATTTAAAAATCGGTAAATGACTTTCACCTACATCGGTCCCCAAGTGTGTAACCCAGAGAGGTGGTGCACAGTTGGGGCGGGAAGGAACTGGCTCAGACTGCACACCCGTAGGAGAAGGTATTTTCTTTTTCGCATATTTTCTCTTAGGTTTTAGGTTTTTCCTTTTGGGACTAGGCTTGGGGTCATTTGATTCTGTTGAATGGGGAGCCACTGGAGAGGATGGAGCAGAGACAATCACCTCCTGTGTGATCTGAGCACACGGTAACTCAAAGAGGGAGGGCATTTGATATGCGGTCGACTTAAACGGATTGGCAATTGCCATAGATGCGTCACCTTCTAGCAGAGGGAGGGTTAGTGCAGGGGTGAAGATAAACGCCTTTCCGTATCTTCAATAGCCGTTGCTACTGCTCCTATAGTTTTCTGGAGCATTAGATCGATTGCTGTAAGGGTCGGGAGTGGTTGGGTCGTAGCGGCTTGTTGCCTGGTTCTAGGGCGTGTAAGGGAAGGGTTAGGGGTTTTCCCCTTACTGGTCATGCCCAGTAGAGGAGCTGCTCAATTGCCTCAGCGCCCCAAATAGAATAAGGAGTAGAAGGAGCTATAGCCTTAGTAGGACCCCCTTTCTACACAAAGACTTCACAAAGATTAAAACTAAAGCTTGACTGTTTGAAACAAAGCCCAGTGTATACACAAGACCGATAATATAACTAATATTTTAGTTTAGTAAGAAGAACAGTTCATTAGAGAAATGACCAGCTGGTCAAAGTCTTAAGTCTTCCAGTTTTAGGATGGGGTATCAGGGGGGTGGCCCAGCCCAGCCTCGTCCTGCCCCGGACTGCCACAGACTGTCCCGCCCTGGTCCCGGGCTTCTCCCGGCGCTGCCCGCGCGCGTCCCGTGACGCGGAGGAAGCTGCAGATCTTTATGCGCCTCCGGGTGCTCAGCATGGTGGAAGTGGGCGGTGCGGCCGCTAAGCAGCCTGGGAGCTGTAGTCTCCCCCCTCTGAGGCCGTGCGGTGACGGCGGCAGGGGAGACCAACAGCGTCAGGGCCCCAGGAGCGGCTGGCCGGTGTTGCAGGTAAGGCGGTTTTCAAAGCCTGGCGTTCCCTGGTGTAGCGTCTGCTTCCCCCGCTCCACCGAGGGAGCTGCAGATCTTAATGCGCCTCCAGGCGCTCAGCGTGGCGGAAGTGGGCCGTGTGGCCGCTAAGCAGCCTGGGAACTGTAGTCTCCCGCCTCTGCGGCTGTGCGGTGATGGCGGCGCCGGCGGCAGGGGAGACCAACAGCGTCAGGGCCCCAGGAGCGACTGGCCGGTGTTGCAGGTTTGGCGGTTTTCAAATCCTGGCATTCCCTGGTGTAGCGTCTGCTTCCCCCGCTCCAGCGAGGGAGCTGCAGATCTTTATGCGCCTCCGGCGCTCAGCGTGGCGGAAGTGGGTGGTGCGGCCGCTAAGCAGCCTGGGAGCTGTAGTCTCCCCCTCTGCGGCCGCGCGGTGATGGCGGCATCAGCGGCAGGGGAGACCAACAGCTCAGGGCCCCAGGAGCGGCTGGCCGGTGTTGCAGGTATGGCGGTTTTCAAAGCCTGGCGTTCCCTGGTGTAGCGCCTGCTTCCCCCACTTCACCGAGGGAGCTGCAGATCTTTATGCGCCTCCGGGCGCTCAGCATGGCGAAAGTGGGCGGTGCGGCCGCTAAGCAGCCTGGGAGCTGTAGTCTTCCCCCTCTGCAGGCGTGCGGTGATGGCGGCGTTGGCGGCAGGGGAGACCAACAGTGTCAGGGCCCCGGGAGCAGCTGGCCGGTGTTGCAGGTGTAGCGGTTTTCAAAGCCTGGCGTGGCGTTCCCTGGTGTAGCATCTGCTTCCCCCAGTAATTGTTTTCCTGAGCTACGCCAGCACCTGATTGATAGCAAGCTGTCCAACCCGAGGAAGCTTGCTGAGGAGGCGGACCACTGGCTCAACACCAGGGTCCACAAGTGTCACGTGGGAGACTCAGCCAAAAATGGGCAGGGTCCCCAGCAGAAGAGTGGGAGGGACAAGGTAAAACAGAAAGGGTTCCAATGAGGCCCCCAAAGTAATCCCCAAGGCAACCAGCAGAAGGGTTCTCAGCCTCCCCCGCCCCCGAAGCAGAACGGGGCCCGACAGGTAAACCTGTTCAAAGAGGGCCCATCACCTGTTACAGGTGTAGTGACCAGGGTCACATTGCCACTGATCCTAAGTGTCGCCTATTTGGAAAACCCGCACCCACTGGTGCTCCACCCCGGCAACTGGCTAGTGTTACATTTGGGGAGGAGGTTGCAGTCCAAGGGGGTGGGGATCCCGTTCAGATGACCTTAGTCTCACTCGGAGACAGCAAGATGGTCCCTGAGAACTACTTATCCTCTAACACTAAAAAATATGGGCAAGTAGTGACCATCAATGGAAAGAAGGTTGAGGCTCTTAGAGATACAGGAGCCAGTGTGACTGCAGTCCGGAAGCACCTGGTGTCTCAAGAGCAGGTTGTACCCCATGCTTACTGTAGGGTTGTCAATGCTGACAACTCTGAAAGTCGTTGTCCAATGGCTCAGGTTCCTTTTGAGTGTGGGGGGTTCCTGGTACTCTACAGGTCACTGTGAGAAACGGCATGCCTGTAGACTGTTTGCTAGGGAACGATTTGGAGAACTCCCCTTGGGAAAAGGTGGAGAAAACAACCCATCTGTGGATGGTGAGTTTACCCGATTGGGTGTGCTTGACCACCCGGTCATATGGCACCCAATAGAGGTGTTGAAGAAGTCCTGGAGCCTGAAGGAGAGGCCCAGGAACCGGCCTTAGAGAGAAGGCGCAGGGAGCACGGACAGCCGGTCCCCGAAGTTCCCACGGCCCAGGAGGAGGCAGACCCCGAGGGGGATGGCCTGGAGCCTACCGGGGAACAGATCCCCGAAGTGGGAACCTGCCTGAGCTAACCCATTGGCAGCAAGAAGGAGGTCCCTCCAGGGAGGAGTTCTGCAAGGAGCAGAAAGAATACCCTTCTCTCGCGGGTATGCGGCAGGAGGCTGCAGACCAGGCCAATGGTAGTCAGTCCGGAAAACACTTAGTTTCCTGGGAAAACAACCTCCTGTATTCAGAGCCTAAGGTTGCTGAACCTGGGTCAGCCCGTGTGCTGGTGGTACCCCAGAAGTTCAGAGCCTTCCTTCTGGGACTGGCTAACGATGTACCGTTAGCAGGACATTTAGGGATGGACAAGACCTATGACAGGCTTGTCACCCACTTTTACTGGCCCCAAATGCACAGGAGCTCAGACGCTCATGGTAGAATGTGTCAGACTTGCCAGGCAAGTGGTAAGAGTGAAGGGAAGAACAAGGCTCCCCTCCAGCCATTCCCCGTCGTCAGTACCCCATTCCAGTGAGTGGGAATTGACATTGTTGGGCCTCTGGACCCCAAGACAGCCATGGGCAACAGGTTCATCCTGGTCTTGGTGGATGTTGCCACCCGGTATCCTGAAGCCATCCCTCTGAGAACAGTGACGGCCCCCGTGGTGGGTCGAGCGCTGATGGGAATTTTCTCCCGAGTGGGATTCCCTCTAGAGCAGGTCAGGGGCATGGGGGACGTTTGCAGCTGTAGCACGAAGAGCCAGTCTTCACTATAGCTTTGTGTTGGTTGATTGTTGTAGACGGTCACTGTCTGCCTGAAGTGCAGGTCGCACATTGCCAGCCATCATGGCAGTTGCTATCGGCACCCAGAACAGGTCTCACCGAAGCTTTGCCTTGATGGTCATCAAACATGAGTGGTAGATTTTTGGCGTGAAATTGCCAGTTTGAGGTCTTGAAGAGCCCAAACTTCAAGACATCCACCTTTTTCTTGTGAAGGCGCTCTCTCTTAAACCAACCAAGCATCCAAGGCCTGAGGGGGCACCTCTTGTGAATAGGACTCACCCCATCAGATGCCAGCAGCAGGGCTCATGCAAATCCAGGCTTATTTAGTTGGTGTTGGTTAGCTGAGCAGTTACATGGAGGCATCTGGAAGCCTGCTGTATCCCTGTAGCTCACACAAGAGGTCAGCCAAACAAATGATGTGGTCACTCTGGGTAGCCTGTTTCAAGGCAAGCAGGCCCAATCTTCCTTCTTCAGACAGCATTGCAATCCTTCAAGAAACAGGGCAGTCTTCATCTGAATATTCCACAGGACAGGTCCAGGAGTCTGATGAGTGGTTCTGGTGATACCATGTGTATACCTAGTGCGAGCCTTTGTGTGGGGGAATTCCCTGACTTACCTCCAAAGCTGACTCTGTCCAGTTCTTCCCCTTCCTCCATCTGTGGCACCAAACTGTCTCCGGTGGCAAAGGTAAGGGCAGGCGGGCCTATTTTTTGATTCCTTTGTGTATGCTGCTGGCAAGATCCAGTAAAAGTAATCAAGGCAGGGTACAGCTCCACCCCAGCCACCCTACCAGGAAAACCCTCTCCCAGCTACAGCCAGGTCCCATTGTTCACTGTCTGGACCCAATAGACATTCCTGATTGGAGAACTATTAACATTCCAAGGCAGCTGGAAACTTTTAGAAAATTACAAAAATGGATTTTGAATATTGTGATCTACCATTAAAGAGGATTATAAATTATGATCATTTGAGTGTAAACAGCATATATCTGATCCAAATCTGAAGTTAGCACTTAATAAACATAATAAGGCAACACAGCTTTGCTGTCCCATTGGGTCATTGCACAGAAAAATGTGCAGAGTAGGTTAATACTGCTACACAATGCTTCAAGCAACATATGTCCCCTTTCATTGCATGCATGTCAAATTATATGCAGTATTCCACAGATCTGCAAGTAAATGTGTACATGATCTAAACTGGTTGTGTAGCTGTGTTGACATCTCCAAGGGGTCCCTAATACAATTAATTTCCATTTCCTAAAATATACTACATGACTAATACTGTTGCGATTAGACATCTGACATGATTGCTGACTGTGCAGCCTACTGTCTTTGTGTAGTTGGAATGGAAGGTTCTGCTATGGGCCTGTTACACTTCATACTTACTGTACTCCCCTGTTGGGCTCAATCGTTGTTCATTTGCACAGCCAATTTGTAAACAGCAATTCTACAACTGTTGTCACTGCACTCTGTGCCTGTTTTACCCAAGCCCAGGAATTACCATGTTGTCATGAACATCTTATTCTGATTCTGGCTATAATGTGTTTTTGATTTGTCAGGTCATGTGTTGTTGAATATTTTTTATGATGATGCTCATAGAACATATGGTTTATCAGTTTTTTGTGGGCCAATTATGCATAATGCCCTCATGTTCTTGGAGTCAGAAAACATGACATGTATTTTATTTTCAGACAACATGTCACTGGAGAATCAGCGGCTGTTCCTCCAGCATGAGGATTGTTACCTTCACATTAGGCGTGTGGCAAAGGGATTCAATGCAATGGCTGAGAGGTACCGTGAGGAGAGGACTTTTGGCAGGTGGAAGTCCATACCAAGCAGCACAAAGAAAGGTGGACAATGACACTCTACCATGCCTGCCTCCATAACACACCAGAGCCAGTCCTAGCCAATACCTGGCCCATTACATTGTGGCACACAAAATAAAAGGTTGGCTGTACCAGAATCATCAAGAGCTGCTCCACGTGGTGCACAAACCTCGTCAACTCAAAGTCTAGGCCCCTCACAGAGTGCTCAACCGGGGACATCCTCAAGAACTGCAGGACAGGAGGCTGATGTTCAATTTGAACATTTGGGTGGCCCATATGGAATGGGACAATGATGATATAAAGGGCCACCTCTTGGGGTCCGATTCACAGAATGAACTTAAGACTCAATCCTAAACTTACTACTATTTTGGTATTCACAGAATGCACTTACTACTTTTGGCATTCACAGAATGAACTTACTCATTTCGGTATTCACAGAAGTAAGTAGTCCTAACTTTAGGACTCCTAAATGCCTTCTGTGAATACCGAAAGTCTTAAAATTAGGATTTTTCTCAGTTTAGTAGTAGTAAAGTTAGGACTCCTAACTTTAGGACTCCTATATGCCTTCTGTGAATACCTAAAGTCTTAAAATTAGAATTTTTCTCAGTTTAGGAGTCTTAACTTAACTACTACTAAATTGGGAAAAATCCTAATTTTAAGACTTTCAGTATTCACAGAAGGCATAAAGGAGTCCTAAAGTTAGGAGTCCTAACTTTACTACTACTAAATTTAGAAAAATCCTAATTTTAAGACTTTCGGTATTCACAGAAGGCATTTAGGAGTCCTAAAGTTAGGAGTCCTAACTTTACTACTACTAAACTGAGAAAAATCCTAATTTTAAGACTTTCGGTATTCACAGAAGGCATTTAGGAGTCCTAAAGTTAGGACTACTAACTTTTGTGAATACCGAAATGAGTAAGTTCATTCTGTGAATGCCAAAAAGTAGAAAGTGCATTCTGTGAATACCAAAATAGTAGTAAGTTTTGGATTGGGTCTTAAGTTCATTCTGTGAATCGGGCCCCTGGACATTAAGTGGGCCTTGGGGCACCCCTATTGATAGGGTGCGTGAGTCAAGTTGAAGGTTGTACATGTACATGTGCATGAATGGGTTACTGCACATAGACATTCTTCCACACAACACAAGTACCGCTTCACAATGGTGCATGTGTGTCGGCATCAGTGGTGGCCTGCTACCTTTTGCCCCAGAGCTGGGTGGTTCATAGGAAGTCATCATATTGTTGCAAATGAGATGCAGCCCTGTGTTGCCAATTTGGCTGAGCGAGGTGTTGAGCGAAGGAGGCCAATGCGACACTCTGCCACCTCTCCAGTCAATATGCTTGTTTGCTTGTTCATGTTGCCCTTATTTTGTAGATTAATGTATGTTATTTGTGCTCTATATTCCAATATTTACAAGTCAGTGACACTACCATTATGTGTCTTTATATGTTATCGGCAGCTAAGGTGACATGTGTCTATACCCTCAGGGACCTATGTATCTGGAAATAGATCTGCAAACAGTGTGGGTGTGAAGTGAGGGATATTTGTTTGAACATGAGTAACATTAGTCCCCAGCCCCCACTCTCCCAGTCCCTGGTTGCTACTTCCCCTATTGCTGGTGTAGCTGGTCATGTTCAGCACTATCCTGCCCCTGGACTCCAACTACCAACTCCTCACAGATCACTGCGGACACCTATTCCTCCAAGGAATCCAGCTCCTCCTGTGGCACAGGACTCCCATCTCCGGTCTGCAGTGCTGCCAGCCGATTTTTGGACAGTTTCTGCTTGGTCATGCGCTTAGCATCATGCCAGCGCTTCCTGCAGTCAGCCACTGTCCTCTTGACCTCTGCTACAGCATTCACCTTGGCTACAATGGACTGACACATAGCATTTTTGGTTCCCAATGACACGGTGGAGATGACAAAGAGCTAGTGTTGTTTGTCTTTCACCTCCACAATCAGGATCTAATTTTCCTGCTGACTGAACCTGGTTTTCTCTTCCTCTTCCCCATGGTCTCTACCCTGTCCTCCTGGCTGTTTGAGGGGTTAAGGGGTTGCTCTCTCCTACATTACTTGTTCCAGCTTGCTCCGTGTTTCTTCAGGGCTTGTGTATTATTATTTTTTTGGTACTAGTGGGATTTTTGTTGTTTATTTTTCCTGTGAAACGTGAAAAAAATGACATCACGCTGATTAATGTTGCATTTTTTGCCTGTTGACTGGTCGGCCGGCAATTTTTTGACGTTAATGGAAATATTTTTAGCGCCGTAATGCTGATCTTTATATTGACAATGCCCACCGCGGTGAGAAACTATCGCCACATAGCGACATAGTGTAAATACGTCAGTAACATGTCGATTGTTTTCAGCGGCATGCGGTGGTAAGAAAATTGCTGCTAACTAACGTTAGTGTTAGTTAGCAACAATTCTTGTACATATCCCCCAGAGTTTGTAATATGATGCTGTCATAATATTACAAAAAATATCAACAACCAAAATATCAGTAATATAATGATATATTTGCAAGTATAGATTCCTTATTCTTAACTCCATATCAATGTACCTTGATGATATAGGTATGTATTGTCAAGGTACATTATTTGAAGTTATTGTAGTAAACCTATACTTACCTTCATATAATTTTGTTCTCAAAATTTTGTTTGTCGATATTTTTGCTGTGATGTATGGTAGCACATAATTAAAGACTTGAAATTCTGATAACATACCCTAAAGAATATACCCTAAAGAATAGCATTACTGTAAGCGCCTGTAAAATCTGTCTGGGGAGAAAGAAACATTTTATTTAAGATACCTACAGAATTGCTGCCTCCTTTATGGCTGATGAAGTATCCGCACTTTAGCAAGCATAGGGAACTGCTGCTTCAAATTTGAATGTGATGGCGAATTTACAGTGCAGCATACTTATGCTCCACTTACCTAACTTGCTACACAATGCATCCCTAAGTTGTTGAACAGTTTTAGTATAGTTAACTCAACCAGCATGAAATACTGATTGTAAAAGGATAAAGGACAGAGTATATGTACAGTTAGATAATTAGATGCATGCTGTACATCAACCCAAAAGGTGAAAATAGTCACTTAACGTCAAACAAACATATGTGAAGGAGGGAAAACACATTGGCCTCAGCCTGGCTGGGCCTTTCTAACAGGGTTAGGAATTTCTTGAAAGCAAATAAACATAAGCATTCATTGAGATACCAGCACTTGGAATTAATTCCTACCATACCTACTTCTGTGATACACCTTACAAATGAAAAAGAGATGCATATGAGCAGAAGAGTTGCCTGTCCTTGTCATTATCAACCAAAGTCAATGAAAAAAGTTTTATGTGAATTTCTTGCTTGACTCTATTTTCTCAAGAAAGTCAAGGCGGTACCCAGAAAAAAATGTTATACTTGGATTGAGATTTCTCATAGAGATTTTTCCATTATGGGATAGAGGCAAAATGGCGGCCGCAGGGATGGCTGTGTGAGGAACTAGCTCCCCGCTCCTGGTTGGGAAAAAGAAGGATGTGATGCGGCGTGTTCACGGTGTTCCTTGCAACTAGATCCTACCCAGACCCTCGATTTCGGGTTTAAACCTCAAAAAACTTTGGATCCCGATAAATTCTTAAAATCGACTTACCGGCATTGTTGAGAAAAGTTTGCTGGCTCCATACACCGAAGGTCGGATGGTGTGTCTGTCGCTGCTTTTTGGAACGTCGAGAGCGCCGGTCTGGCGGCTCCTGGCAATCCTCTCTGGACCGCACCTGGGAATAATCCGTGGGAGTGGAGGAGCGTGGACCAGAATACCTCAGAAACTAACTACTAAAAGCGGAAAAACAAAAGCTCAGCCAGCATTGACCGAAGGTATGGAAAACGAAAAGCATGGAGAGGCTGGAGAGGCGGGAGAGGGAGGAAAAACAGTCTCACCGGCTCCTTCAATCGTGAATCAAAAGAAAGGAGGGGAGTGATCTACGAAGGCAAGTTTAGTCGCTCGTTCTGGTAAACAGGGGGTACAAACATTACCAGCGCTATTTGGAAAACAACTGTCCAAGAATGTACAGACATCAAGCCTAGAAACCCCAGCAAAGCGTGTAACCAACATAATAAATAAAGAGATTTGTCTGGGTTCTTCTCCTGTTCAGGGTGCATAACCATCTCAAGACTCTCCATTAACTGGTTCATCAAAGGATGTAATAGAAACCCTATCTGATGGCCCAGGAAAAGACAGAGGAGTAGGAGATACTGATGTGATAGATCCCGCAACTGGCATTATGGGAGTTGTAGTCCCTTTGAATTTCTCGGAAGAAGGAATCAATGGCAGTCTGGGTAACCCTGTTTTTGGTATAGACTCACTTGCGCTAACGGAGGGTGCTTGCTCACAGGATTTGACAGGCTCTCAGGATATTGCAGATAATTTTCATTCAATGTCTGATCACTCATCAGATGAAAGTGTGAGTAAAGACTGGGCTGACTATCAAGATGATGTTAGTAGTTTGGATGACGAGTTAAGAACGAGTGAGACCTCTCCAGGAATAACTACAGTTAAGAAATACAGAGTAAGAAAGACCCAGAACTCTAAAAATAAATCTTTGGACATGGATGTGTCCTCTCCAGAACTTAATATAAAGGGGATTCCTTCTGATGAAGCTATGAGGCAGACGAACGGAGCCCAGAGCAGGAAGTAACATTATCTATGATTTATCAGACTATGATGGAACATAGAGCGAAAATAAAGTTGGAAAATACTCGCACACAAGCTACATGTCGATAGGTGCTGAATGCTATACGGATAGTTGCCAAAACATGTTTAGATATTTCGCTCAGAATGACGGAAGCAGAATCAAGAATATCAATATTGGAGGACGATTTGGTCACCCAGAAGTTAGAAATCAGCTCTATAAAAGCTCAACAATATGATATTAGTTTCAAACTATCGGATTTGGAAAATTAAGCACGAAGGAATAATTTAAGAATTTTGGGGGTTCCAGAGGGAAGAGAAGAGTACAATGTTCGCAAATTTGTTTGTGAGCTTTTTTCAGAAGCATTTCCAGAGCTGACTTTATGGGATTGGACCACGGAGATACAGAGGGCGCATCGATTTCCGTTTACCATCAAAAGAGCAACGCAAAGAGAGGATGATCGCCCAAGAGCTATTCTTCTTCCATTTAATAATTTCTTAGCTAGAGAAGCTGTTTTTGGGCTTGCTAGACCTGACAAAAAAAGGCAGGCTAAAGGTTGTAACTTTTTTGTCCAGGCTACAGTATCCAAACGTTGGCATTTGCGTCAGCTTATTCCTGGGTTTCAAGAAAAGGGAGCGGTAGTCTATCTTCGGAATCCGGCTAAGTTAAAGATTATTGTAAAAGGTCAAACCAGTTTTTTTTCTGAGATCTCGGCCAAAGAATATTTTTTGTCACTATGACGTGATAAGCCGGTAACTCATGATTGTTCAGAGCCTGAACACCCAGCTTAATGGGCTTCAAAGTTGAGTTTAATGAAAATGATATTCTTTTTTCCAACCTAGTAAAGGGGTGGGAAGGGTGGCACTCCATATTCTCAGGGAATAATAGTCCTTGTGCCTCATATGGTGGGTTGGGTGGAGACGGGGGGGAAGAAGAAGGAAAGGGTGGAGGTGGAGATGGGGTTGTGGTGGGGGGTAAAAAGTCAGCAGCATTCACTATTTGCTGGAAGTGTGTATTAGTGTTTTTGATGATATACCGCATGGCGAATCACTACACAAATGTCAAAAAGAGGCATTCTACATATGTAGAGCAAATCATATATCTTGAAAAGAAGAAGTATTTTCTCTATAAAAATGGATAGGAAACTAAGGATATGTACATTAAATGTTAGTGGGCTCCAAGACCCCAAGAAATTATTCAACTATTACGAATCGATATTATATTTACAAGAAACACACATTGCTTGGGAAAAGAGAGGTTGGTTGAAAAATGTAGGTCTAGACTTAGTTGTATGTTCAAAACAAACAGGGATTAAGAGAGGGGTAGCTATTCTTATGAAACGGGGTCTAGGGGTTTGTTTAAAGACATTGGAAGACAAATTGGGGAGATGGGTTATGGGAGAATTTAAGATTGATGAGAATAGATTCACTATGTGTACTTTATATGGTCCGAATTTGGACAATTTTGAGCTTATGGATTTCATTAATGTCGAATTAGCTATATGGCCTCAACCAGTGATTATTTGTGGGGACCTGAACATTCACATGGATGCAGATTTTGATATTAGGAAGAATGAAAGATACGTAGGGAGAAAATATCGGACTTTTAGGGCCCTACATGAGTTAACCATAGAACATGGGCTTATCGATGTGTGGAACATGCTTCATGCAAAATAATTAGGATATACGTTTTTTTCAGCCCCACACAAGAAATGTGTTCGATTGGATTATTTTTTTATCTCACAGCAACTTACAGGAAAAGTTAAAATTGAAATGTAACCAAAACTTATATCTGACCATAACCCACTAATACTTGAATTAATTTTGGGCTCACATATAAGAAAAGGGAGAGGTACCTGGTCCTTTGAAAGAAATCTATTATACGAGGAGGAATATTGTCAACATATGGCTAAAGTTAAATACAAAATTTCAAAATTATGAAAAATATGGCATCAAATAAGATAGTCTGGGACGCATTAAGGCGACAGTTAGGGGAGAAACTTTAAGTTATTCGAATTTTCGACGTTAAACAAGATGGATCTAATTTAAAAATGAAACAGACATGGTTATTTTGGCATAAAACGAGTTATATGATAAGATTAGATTGGGTCAGGATACAGAAGGTGCACAACGAGATTTAACAATCAAAAGGGCTACAGTGTATTCTAATATAACAGATCAAATTACAGCTAAACGTAGACAGCACAAGGCAGAATGTTATGAATTTAGTGAACAAACCGGAAGAGTCTTGGCAAAAAGATTACATCAGAAGGCGGTCTTTAATGATATCAAAGATTTTTTATTTGAACGGGCCGTGCAAAAGTCTAAAACTGGCATATTGAAAGCGTTTCAAGATTTTTACCAAGTATTAGATAGTGAACCAATAGATGGGGAACAAGCTGGGAATGGTGCTGTGGAATATTTGGAGAATCTAGACACTACTGAACTTGCAGAAATACAAAAAGCACTGTTAGCAGCTCCTATAATGTGGGAAGAAATTGAAGTAGCTTTATTAGGTTTAGCTTCAGGAAAAGCTATGGGACCGGATAACATCCCCCTTGAATTTTATCGTACTTTCAGAAAAGCACTAAAAACAGAGTTGATAGAATTATGTCAACAAGTTTTTTAGGTAATCCCCCAGAATCTTGGTCTATGGCAACTATTGTAATCTTTAAGAAGAAAGGCAAGGTTGCTACTGATATGGCTTCACACAGACCAATCTCGCTAATTAATGCCAATAGCAAGGTGTATTCAAATATATTAGGCAATAGACTGAATGGTCTAATGCCAAGTTTAGTTTCAATAAGGCAGCATGGTTTTATTTCCAATCGAGATACAACAGATCATGTGAAAAGGATTGTCTCTCTCTTGGACTGGGCACAAGCTACAAGATCCCCTGTTGCGGTAGCCCTGCTCGATGCTGAAAAAGCATTTTACAGGGTTTCTTGAAAGTTTTTATGGTCTACTTTAATCTGGAAAGCATTCCCTAAAGAATTCATTAAGGCGATACAGACACTGTATAGTTACCCGAAGGCTACAGTTCGCATTTCCGGGGGCCTTTCCGTCAGTTTGGCACTAACACGTGGGACTAGACAAGGTTGTCCTTGTTCCCCCTTGTTATTTGCTTTTTATATTGAGCCCTTTCTAAATAGATTAGAAAAAGAAGCAGGAATTATCTTGGTTAAGATACATCAGGTAGCATATAAGGTGTTTGCATATGCAGACGACATCGCTGTTGTAACTACAGATATTAAGAGTGCTTTACCAAACATAGTGGAATCAGCCGAAAGATTTGGGGTATACTCTGGCTATAAATTGATTATAGCCAAAATGCAGCTAATGCATTCGGAGGCAGGTCGGCCAACAGATATGAGTTTTTCTTCCGAGGCCCTTTATTTGGGTATTAAAATCTCAGCAAAAATAGACGACATAGTTCAGCTGAATGTGGATCCTATAGTAAATTCAGTAAATAAAACTCTTGAAAGGCTGAATAACCTTCACTTATGTCTTTATGGTCGTAGTAATGTTTTAAAAATGTTAATTTTTCCAAAATGTTTGTATTTATTTTGCACGATCCCTTTGATTTTTCCAACCTCCTTCTTTATCAAAATTGAGAGGCTTTGCTCTAGGTTTTTTTGGGGTTATCGTAGGTATATTACCTAGAGTTAGGGGAGGTTGGGGGATTCCAAATTTTTGGCTGTATTACTGGGCTGTATTGTTGAAACACATGGGTATCTTGATTTTTCATGATGTAATGACAGAAGAACCTGTCAGCCCTTCAATTTACGAAATGGTATTGGGTGAAGAGGCTAGACAATGTTTAGTTAGAATAATTGAGCCCAGTTATTAGAAAAAAACGAAATTCAAAATTTTAGTGACGGTTTTTGAAATCTGGAAAAGATTAAAAGGTAGACTTGGTTTGAATTCTAATCTGAATAACTATACACCTCTAAACACCTGTCGTATACCACCAGATATTTTCAGGGATCAGGTGATGGATAGATGGCATTCAGCAGGGATATGTATATTAGGAGATCTGTATCAGGGGGATCAAATTGCCTCTTTTACTTGTCTGTAGCATAAATATAATTTGGCCAGGACAGATTTTTTAAAGTATTTACAAATATGAAGTTTTCTGGATCAAAGGAGGGTGCAAGATCAGTTAAAGGTGGAAAGAATTGATATACTGGAAGCTATAAGAGCTAAAGTCGAAATTGGTCCAGTTTATCAACTTTTGTTAAATAATCTACAAGGAGATTTATGTATATTTGAAGACAAGCGACAAAGAAACCCCGGAATTGATAAAATAGATATGACTAGAGTAATTGAATTAGCAACTAAAGTTTTGATTAAAGGTTCATTAAAAAGCCAACATTTTATGTCCATATCCGATTTATATTACACCCCTGCTAAATTGGTAAAGTGGAAATCCAAAAGATGTGATAAATGTAACCGATGTGGCTGTATTGCTGCGGATTCCGCTCATATGTTTTTTCATTGGCCCAAATTGTTGCAATTTATTACTGATGTTCAATATTTTTTAAACGTTAGTTTGGGGATCCGTATGCAATTATCATCAGAGATGGTAATTTTGGGCATGCAAGCAAATCAAGTAGGATTAAGGACGGAAGCAAAGGAAGGGTTTTTATTTATCTGCATGTCACTCTTTCGGTTATGTAGTACTTCTCATTGGATTAGACTCAGTTCCACCAGTTTTTAATAATTGGCAATCTAGATTATTATCTACTTATTATTTGGAGACAGCTGCATTCAAATCAAAAGGGGTGAGAAAAAAGATATTTGGTCAGAATCTTTGGACTCATCTGGCAAAATGGATATGAAATTGTTGTTTAATGGTCTAAATATTTAATAATGGTGTATTATGATGTATATATAAAGGTATGTGCTTTGTACAATTTGTATGTTATTCTATAAAGAATGCTTGCTGACATAAACAATTAAACCATTTTTTTTTATGGATTGAGATTCCTCAGGAATATTATAACTTCAGCTAACTTATCCTTAAGTGGAGAAGCGTGGCTCAATATTTAGAGTGGTAGACCCTGATCCTGAGGTCTGGCCCGGGACCAGGGTTCAATCCCCGCCTCAGCGGCTCTTGGACTCAATCTCCCCGGCCTGAAAATTCTCGCCTTGGTGCCTAGTCTAAGCATGGGTCCCACTCTGGGCAATAGCTTGCTTAATCTCCACAACGGCCCCAGCAGTGCTTGGATGTCTGGCTTCACCTTGGGGGTGCCCAGGAGTGAAAATTTCACAGGAAAGCCAGGAAGGGTTCCACAGCGGTATGAATACAGCGCTACGAGACCTCAGGGTAGAAGTGAGCTATATAAATGCAAACACATTTACATTAACATTTAAAGGAAAGGCATCCCTGCCAACGACTAAGAAGGGCATGTATTCCTAAAAGCAAAGGGGCTTATTTACCCGGATTGTGAAGATCATTGCACACATAGATTTCTCCCTACACCAGATATCTCAATTTGCACACAACTGAGCCACTCAGGGTAGAGATTTCCAATTACTTTGGAAATACAATGTGGGAATACACACCACTACAAATATGACTTTTAAACCAGTTGTAGTAAATTTACTGTGTACTTTAGACTTCGATCTTACCCGATAAGGGTAGTTATATGCAGCATAGGCAGATATTTCTGCCTATCTTATATACAATTATAAATTTCAAAGTATAGGGAAACAGCCACCACCTGAAGAAATTCACACATAACTGAGAAACATGACCATTGATAGTAGATAAATACCACCCTCTCCCTGGATTTTTTCTTCTTCTCTTTGCATTGCATGATATTGTGGTTATCAGAGACAAGCTCCTGTCTCCAAGATGTAACCCTTCCCACTCAGAAGAAGAGGAACGGCATGAGAAGGAGACATAACTTGTAGTTCAGTTTGGAGTATATCACTGAGGGAATTAACGTGGTCTGCCTCAACAAACCCTAAATGAAAGATGGCCATGTGACAAGAGATGAGTGACAGGGGGAATTCATTCACCTTGGAGATGCACTCTGTGAGTTATTTTAAAAATAGCAGGAAAACAGGTGGGTGAGGGACATATTTTGAAGAATACAGGTGACCAAGGCCAGGCCAGCTACCATTTCACCTTATTTGAAGAGTGTATCTTTGCCACCATGAGCACTGACCTGCTAAATATATTTCCTATTCAAGGGAATCTCAACACCAGTCTAGGTTTGAAAAAACATCTCTATCTATTTAAATACATTATCATCTCACCATACCTTCTTGATACTCTCCTCAGAGTTTAAGACAGCCTGTCTGTCTGTTCATAATAATTTCTTTGGGAAGTGTTGGGAAGTGTCAGCTATCTTTCAACATGGCAGACAGTTCAGCTGTTCCAAAACAGTTCCATTAAGACTGTCCCTATCCCAGACGGTGATATGGGGAAATCCCTCCTTATACACTGATAAATCAATCAAGCATAGCATTTGTAAAACACACTACTCTCCCATGAGGGTTTCAAGGTGCCAGGGGGGGGGGGGAGGGGGGGGGAGGGGAATGCTGCTACTGCTAGAAAAGTCAGGACATGAGGAGTCTTCTGAAGGTCCGCAGGTCTTGGGTCTGTCGTAGGTGGATGGGGAGGGTGTTCCAGGTGTTGGTGATGAGGAGGGAGAATGATCTGCCACCGGAGGTCCCTCTTTGGATGCGGGGGACTGTGGTGAGGGTGAAGTCGGCAGAGCTAGCGGGTGGGGGTGTAGAAGCTCAGTCGGCTGTTGAGGTATGCTGGTCCTGTGTTGTGGAGAGCTTTGTGCGCGTGGGGGAGGAGCTTGAAGGTCATCCTCTTGTTGACGGGGAGCCAGTGCTGGTCTCTCAGGTGGGGTGTGATGTGGCTGCGGCGAGGGATGTCGAGGATCAGGTGTGCAGAGGCGTTGTGGATGCGTTGATGCCGTTTCAGGAATTTGGCTGCTGACGAGGGCCTGGGTGACCATACTTCTCGTTTAGGGGGGGATCCACGTGTAGATCTTGCGGAGCATGCAGAGGGTGTTGAAGCGGGAGGAAGAGACGGCGTTGACCTGCTTAGTCATGGAGAGGGTGGAGTCGAGGATGGCCCCTAGGTTGCGTGCATGGTCAGTGGGTGTTGGAGCGATTCCCAGTGCATCGGCCACCAGGAGTCGTTCCAGGCCGAAGGGGTGGATCCGAGGATGAGGACCTCCGTCTTGTCTGAGTTCAACTTCAGAAGGCTGTTCCTCATCCATTCATCAAAGGCCTTCATTCCTTCGTGGAGGTTGGTTCTGGCGGTGTGGGGGTCCTGGGTGAGGGAGAGGATCAGCTGGGTGTCATCGGCGTAGGAGATAATATTGAGGTCGTGTAGTTGTGCGACGTGGGTGAGCGGTGCCATGTAGATGTTGAACAGCGTTGGGCTGAGGGATCAGCCCTGGGGTATGCCACAGATTATATCGGTGGCTTTGGAGCAAAAGGGGGGAGGCGGATGCTCTGTGTTCTGCCGGAGAGGAAGGAGGTGGTCCAGTCCAGGGTCTTCTCTTGGATCCCGGCATCCTGGAGGCGTGTTCCTAGTGTGCGGTGGCAAATCTTGTCGAAGGCAGCTGATAGGTCCAAGAGGATGAGGGCCGCGGTTTCTCCTTTATCTAGCAGGGTCCTGATGTCATCGGTGGTGGCGATGAGGGCAGTTTCGATGCTGTGGTTGCTGCGGAACCCGGACTGGGATGGGTCCAGGATGTTGTTCTCCTCGAGGTAGCGGGTCAGTTGTTTGTTGAAGGTCTTCTCGATGACCTTCACTGGGAACGGTAGCAGGGAGATGGGCTGGAAGTTTTTGAGGTCCTTGGGATCCCCCTTGGGTTTCTTGAGTAAGGCGTTGATCTCGGCGCGCTTCCAGCTCTCCGAGAAGGTTGATGTCTCCAAGGAGATGTTGATGGCTTTCCGGAGATGGGATGCAATGGCGGTACTGGCTTTGTTGAAGATGTGGTGTGGACAAGGGTCTGACGGAGATCGGAGTAGATGGTGTTCATGATCTTGATGGTGTCGTTGCAGGTGGTGTTCTTGTGGGCTGCATGGTTGTAGGGTGTTTGTCCACAGAGCCACTTCTTCTCCAGCTTTCAGCAGGTTTGCTTGGAGGCCTGGAGGTCTTCAGTGAAACAGCTGGCTTTCTTCCTGGTGTGAATGTTGGAGGGTTTCTTGAATGGGGCGAGGGTGTTGGCGCAGTCATCGTTCCACTGTCTGAGGTTGTGAGTGGCGGTGTCGGCAACGGTGGTGTCAGTGGGTGTGCTCTGTGGGAGGGTGATGGTTAGCTGGTCTTCAGTGACTTTGCTCCAGCAGCGGCAAGGCATCTGTTGGGTGCAGTGGTGCGTGGTGGGTATCCAGAAGGTGAAGGAGATGCAGCGATTATCAGTCCAGTGGAGTTCGGTGGTGTGGTTGAAGGAGACATGGGGGCTTGCGGAGAAGATGGGGTCCAACGTGTGGCCGGCAGAGTGGGTGGGTGTTGTGACGAGTTGTTCGAGACCGAGGTTGGCTGGGATGTTGATCAGGGTGGTCATTGTTGTTCTCGAGGTAGAAGTTCAGGTCCCTGAGGAGAATGTAGTCCATGGAGGTGACGGAGTGTGTGCTGACGAAGTCGAGATGGAGTCGCTGAACTGTGATCGGCATCCGGGGGGTCTGTAGACGAGGGTTCCTCTGAGGGTGGTGTTGGGGTCAGTGTGAATCTGGAAGTGCAGGTGTTCAGCTGTGCTGACGGTGTCGTCGGCGCTGGTCGAGACTCTGATGGTTGTTCCTGTGGACGATGGCGATTCCTCCTCATATTCTGTTGGTGCGGTCCCTGCGGGTGATCTTGTAGCCTTCGGGGATGGCTATGGCGATGTCGGTGCCAAGGAGGGGTTCAGCCATTTCTCGGTCAGGAAGGCGACGTCTGGGTAGGAAGAGATGAGTAGGTCCCAGAGTTCAACGGCGTGTTTGCGGGCAGAACGGGTGTTTCGAGGATGCATCTGAGGTAGTTGGGTTCTTTCCTGGACAGTGAGTTTGGCGGGTCGGATGCTGGTGAAACTGCAGTTCTGGCAGGAGAAGGGTCCTTGGGTGTGCTTTGGGGCGGCCAGGAAGCAGGTACGTGATTGTCCGGCATTAAGTGCGTGGTGGGCGCTGGAGTCATAGTGAAGACGGGTGTTGTGGCATTCGTGGGGGACAGGGGTTCTGGCGCTGGGTGCAGTCCAGGCGCGGATGGGATTGCCTTAGGCGCGCCAGCGGCGCGGCCCCTGTGCGGCCTCTGCGCGACCTCCATATAAGGGGAGTAGGGAGGGAGGAGCAGCTAGGAGGTGGGAGCGAGGCGGCAAATGGGTGAGCAAGGGGGCAGGGCCGCAGGGACCCAACGGCGGGAACAGAATGAAAAGAAAGGGAGACGGATGGCGGCGGGGAACAAAAGGCAAAGTAGGACACAGAACTAGCAGGAGAGAGAAAAGGAAAATAGGCAAGCTACAACGAGACAGGTACAATAAAGCAGTGCAGCAGTAATGAAAACACCAGTAAAACTGAAGCAGTACAGCAGCATGGGAAGCGACCTGAGTGCGAGCAGGGTCAAAGGTCACTTCTTTCACTGCTGCATGGCCTCCATATAAGGGGAGAAGGGAGAGAGGAGCAGCTGGGAGGCGGGAGCGGGCGGTGAATAGGTGAGCAGGGGTCGTGGCCGCAGGGACGCAGCGGCGGGAAGAGCAGGAAAAGAACGGGTGACAGACGACGGGGGGAACAGAAGGCAAAGTTGAGCACAGAACTAGCAGGAGGGAGAAAAGGAAAATAGACAAGCTACAACGAGACAGGTACAATAAAGCAGTGCAGCAGTAATGAAAACACCAGTAAAACTGAAGCAGTACAGCAGCATGGGAAGCGACCTGAGTGCGAGCAGGGTCAAAGGTCACTTCTTTCACTGCTGCATGGCCTCCATATAAGGGGAGAAGGGAGAGAGGAGCAGCTGGGAGGCGGGAGCGGGCGGTGAATAGGTGAGCAGGGGTCGTGGCCGCAGGGACGCAGCGGCGGGAAGAGCAGGAAAAGAACGGGTGACAGACGACGGGGGGGAACAGAAGGCAAAGTTGAGCACAGAACTAGCAGGAGGGAGAAAAGGAAAATAGACAAGCTACAATGAGACAAGTACAATCAAGCAGTGCAGCAGTAATGAAAACACCAGTACAACCAAAGCAGTACAGCAGCGTGGGGAGTGACCTGCCTACGAGCAGGGTCAAAGATAATGGGCAAAATATGCTGATAGATCTACACTGGCCTCCGGCCCCCTAACCACATTATCTTGTGTACAGACATTAACTCAGAAATAGTTGAAGATTGTGCTTGAAGAAGTAGCTTGAACACTTTCTGAAGCACAATGAAGGATGTTATGAGTGAACTAATCTTGTACTGCATGAACAGTACACTGGCTTTGGGCTGTTACAAGCTTGCTGTTTGGTGATGAAGAATGTGAGGGATGAATGCCTATATTTAAAAGAGAGGTGGTGCGCTGTTTGAGGACAGTGTGACATGAGTGAATAGTTTACAAATTTAACGGAAGTACATTCAGTGTTGTTGAAAGCCATAAAAACACCACATATAGAAGTAAAAAGTCTAGAATAATCAGACCAATTAGCCTAACCAAATACATCTTACACATCATACATGTAAAGTTAATTTATGTTAGCTGTAGCAAAGTATGGTTGATCCATAACGAATTTTCTACTTTTAACAGCATTTTTTAAAAAGTGACCCATAGTATATCAAGCCAGTGGAATAGATATTAGTTGTAAGAACAAATAACAGACTTGCAACTATAAAAACAATTGGCTCTTAGCACCGGAAATAAATACATTTGTTGAGGTGGTTTATTAAATTTACAGAAGTACATAAAGTGCATCATGGAATTAACTGATATTTAGCCACAAGGACATACAATGATGGATCCATTAGTATGCCAACCGCTGTGGAAAGATTGCACAAATTGCAAAATACCCATACAAAATCTAATTAATAATGTTCTTTTGCATTTATTAGTTACTACTTGCAAATATGGTTCCATCCCATCAGTAGTTTCGAAAATTTAAAATCATCTTTGCTTACTTAGTTCTGCTGAATATCTGCAGACTTGTCTAAAATCATTAAAAGCACTCCTCAACAACAGTTTCTCTTTTTTTAGTGTCCTATGTTTTGTAGATATTTCATCTCGGCCAACATCACTACTCAGTTCCTTTTTATGCTTAATCCAGGGAATTTTTTGAAAAAGGTCTTTTGCTCATGCATTCCCTAATAATTTCCCTGTTTAACCTAGTGACCGGGCATACCCAGTCTGAGACGCATATCGAAAGCAAAGATAAATTGACATTCCTTATAGTAGGAACATGTGATGCACAATTTGGTAGGCCTAAGGCTTTTCTCCTCTGGAGATAAAAATCATCAATATATCCACAAACACAAATGCACCAAACACTCAGATGAAGGAGAATTATTACATGTCTAACATACACTTCACAAACCCTTTACCAGCCCTAAACCTTCCTTTCTCATAAATAAACATGTGGGTTTAAGTTGTTCATGTCCTGACAGTGAAAACCTCCTCAAGTTGTTTTTTCACTGTTGTAAGGCCTTTCTCTCCTGTGGAGAGATAGGCCTTACCTCAATCACAAATTTGCCTGCACCGCTTTTCAAACAATGGCAGTGTGAACACATTCATGTTAGTGCTAAGGAATGCACCTTCGCCCAACAGTGCTATTTTGTCTGACTTAAGCACATGTTAGTCAATGTGCTGAAAGGATCACCATCATGCGCTTGATCCATCATTGAACTGTTGTGTTTTTCATGTGTGACACACTCTGATGACCAACTTGTAACACAGGAATTGAAGAACTGTTAAGCATGTCACCGTAAAGAGCATATATTAAAATTATTTTGAACGCAATCGAAAATTTAGATATGAATATGAATTAAGGAATATAAAACTTGTAAAGCGCTAACTTTGCCAAGGCGCTAACAGTGGAAGAGTGTGTGAACATTGTCCAGCAATTTGGTCAGGAGGAGAATTCCACAACTTAGCAGCATACGCTGAGAAGGATCTTCCACCCCATCTCAGCCGCTTAAATCTAGGCACCGTAAGAAGATGCGAACTGGCCGACCAGAGGTCCCTAGTAGGGACGTAATGATGAAATAATGCTTTGATACCGTCTGTACCCTGGCCATTGTATGCAATATGAGTAAGGCAAAGAGCTTTAAACATGACCCTACAGTCAATTGGGAGCCAATGCAGAGACAGAAGGGAGGATGAGACTGAGTGATGTTTAGGCAAATCAGTCCCCAGCAGAGAGGCGTGGCTTGAGCACCACCGGGCATGGATGCGTGAGCGAAGGGCTCCGTGTCGGCCTCGTCGATTATCCTGTCCTGGAGACCCCCTGACGGTGTTGGCGGCTCTAAACGGGGCCCCCTAAGTTGAGAGTTACCTGCACTTGCCTTTGAGGAATAACGGGGCTCTGCCGGATACCAGGCAGAGGATCGTGGTTGCTCCGCCCAGAGGGAGTCGGCCATCTTGCCCGTGGCCTGTAGGAGGCCTCACATCCCCGGCCTTGCGTGACTGGCAGGCCGTCAGAGGGGAGCGGCTGCCTTGGGGCGGCGGACTTTGGTGCCACGGTGAGGCGTGAGGGCTACCTGAGCCGGGAGTGATGTTGCCGGCGGGAGCAGACCGATAACGTGACTGGCGTCTGCTGAAGGAGGAGCTGTGATGCCGTGAACTGGTGGCGGAGTCCCGATGGGGCAAGGTGAGCGGCCCGGCCTTCGCGGTTGCAGTGGACGGCCGCCCCTGCTCCTGACTGTCAGCGGCGCCGGAGGACGAAGAGTGCTGGGAGGCCTGCGCCTTACTGCCGGGCCTGGCGGTGGAGGTCGCGGGGACCCTCCCGACGGTAGCGGGAAGCCGGTGATAGGTTGACCAGCACGGATTGACCGCGAGTCAGAGAGACCTGGCTGAGAGGTGGCGGAGGCACCCCGGCATCGTGGGCATTGCAGGAGCCCTACCCACGCAGGGAAAAACCCCCCTTGCACCCTCGCTCCCTGGGTGATTGCATTGTAAGGGGCCTGAGCCACTGCAGTGTAACACCGAGTGAAGCGGCCTTTTCTGTTTCTGCAATATTGACAATGGAGGCCCGGGCCACCGATAGCCGGTAGTGTTGGGGACGCCACAGAGTACCAGCAGCGGCAGTAAGGTGGACGGGTGAGCACAGCAGAGACGGTGCTTCCTCCACCCTCCGCCGCGTCATAGGGCACCTTCTCTGGTACCGACCTCAATCAGTAGAGCTGGGACTGACAAGTCCGCCTGGAGGTGGGTGCGGGACCCCAGCGGGAAATGCCTTGACACGTCTGGCAAGGCGTTTGGTGAAGGAGTGGTCGAAGTGGTGGTAGCAGCCCGGTGCGGATAGTCCTGGCTAGGAAGTGGGAGGGCACAGTGATCGGGACTCTGGTGCATCAGGGAGACATCACGCCTTGAGGTACCCCGGACAGTGACTGGTGGGGTTGCGACCCTGACCGGCGGTGACTGGCAGCTCTAGCTCGCATTTTGCATCCAGCGGGCTGGGGGACCATCCAGTGGGGACGTTAACCGTCCACGACTGCGGAGCCAGCTGAGGGTCACTGGTGCGCCTATCCTTGTGCCTGGAGAACAGGACTAGAGGTGCCTAGATCTTGCTCTTAGTGCTGGAGGCTTGAATTGGGTCTGGATTATGGGGAAGCCACGCCAGAAACCGGGGGCAACGCCACCAGACCCGGCTGAGGACTCGCTCGAGAGACAGGAACAGGGCGCGACTGGAGGTCCAACCTCAGGACTACAGCAACAACAGCTGGACTAGATCCTACAAGCCATCTCAGACACGAAAAAGGCACTTTGGAACGATATTGCACAAGCGTTGACGAGTCTAGGATTACTGAGGGAGGATCATGGCAAGCTCGCCGTTTGTGTCAAAAGTGCAGAACTGGCACTGGAGGAGCTGGGACCAGCCCAGAAAGCGACGAATGCCACAGTGGGCAACCTATTGCGCAGAGTGCAGCAGCTGGAAAAGCGGGTCGAGGATGCGGAAGGGCGCAATAGGCGCAACAACATACGGGTACTGGGCCTACCCGAAAAAATCAAGGGGGACATTATGGTCTCTTATCTGGAAACGTGGCTGCGCAATGTAGTTGTCCCCGAAGGACTGACATCATTCTACACATAAGAGGGGGCCCACCGGGTGCCTGCCCGACCTCCAGCATTGGGTCGCCCCCCCCCGTCCAGTGGTTGCACGTCTGCTGCACTTCAGGGACCGCGACCTTATCCTACGGAATGCCCGGACGTCTGGCCCATATCGAGTGGACAATGCCTCAGTCTCTCTTTACCCTGACTACTCTCAGGAGGTCCAGAGGAGCTGCTTTTCATTTCTGGCCATCAAGAGGGCCCTTCGAGAAGAGGGAGTGCAGTACTGTCTTCTATTTCCGGCACGCTTGAAGGTGATGGTAGACGGGACCTCAACCTTTTTCGACACTCCGGAAGATGCATGGCACTGGCTTGAAACATATCGTGCAGGCACGGACGGCACTGAGAAGTGGGAAAAGACGGTCGAAACTCAACCGAGACCTCGTAGGAACTTCCGCACCCGGAAACATACACAGAACAAACGATCACCGTCGACGTCACAGACGGAGTTGGAGAGGCAAGCAGCTTTGTAGGCGGTCTCCGTCATTTCAGTGGCTGTGAACACGGCCTCGCCGGCGGACTCAGGATCTCCACGGGGGTCGGAGGAAGGGGTGTCAGAGGGTTCTGAAGAGGATTACGGACACTTGCCTCAGTTTACCCCACGAACTGCCGATCGCCTACTGGACGAGTGAATATGCTGGACTCTGGGCTGTACACAGTAATGGGGCATATATGTAGCATTGTGTTGGGCTGGCAAGGGTTATGGCGATGGTTTTGTTGCAGATGAGGGTGGCTTGATTTCTGACCGGGGTGGGGGGGGAAGGGGGGCCAGTAAGGGGGGGCTCCTGTGGGGCGGGATGCTGCGAGGGGGGGGAAGCTGTGTGCGAGGCTTAACCGACACACAGAGACGCTGAGATTGTTGTTCGGCTCGGTTGGTGTAGAGCCACCTCTACCTCACAATAACTGTGAGACTCTGGTTGCTACCAGGGTGTTCCCCGTTAGTGGGGATTGGGATTTGGATGGGTAACAATGGTTTTGCGCCTGTTGTGGGGAAGGGTCGGTTGAGGGTCAGTTGGGGATGTTATTCACTTTTTGATTGGGGATGTTTGTTATCTGGGAGCACTGCCAGCGTGCCTACTTGGGAGAGGGGACGATTGTGTCTTTGTGGATTCAAGTATGGGGACCCGCCTTGAACTGAAATGCATCACCTGGAACGTGCGGGGGCTGAACTCCATGAGGAAGCGATACAAGGTCCATGCGTATTTGGTGCGTAGAGGGGTTCAGGTGGCCTTTTTGCAAGAGACCCATATTGTTCAGGCAGAGGGTGGGGAGTTGCAGCGTAGGTGGAGAGGCCAATTGTTTTATACTACTCATTCTGCATTCGCGCAGGGTGCTTTAATCTGGGTACGGGCGGGTGTTCCTTTCCAGCCTTTGACTACAGTGATTGATCGAGAGGGACGGTTTGTGGCGGTGCAAGGGAGATTGGATGAAAGGGACGTGACCCTGTGCAGTGTGTATGCCCCGAATGTGGAACAACCGGCCTTTTTCTCGCGTTTGTCTGGGAAGCTGGCGTCCCCCCTGACTGGCACAGTGTTCCTGGGGGGCGATTTCAACTCTGTCACCAATGTGGATTCAGATCGTTCGCACGCTCCGTTGGCCCAATCAGCGGTATGTCGTCTAGCGAAGGTGAGGAAAGATTGGCAGGACTCCTGGGGCCTGGTTGATACTTGGCTATCGCACCATCCGACTGATAGGGACTACTCGTTTTATTCCGTACCACATGATCTGCGTATTGATAGTATCCTCTTTTCCCCGGAAGCCCAGGGGATGTCCTACCATAGTGGGTATCTAGCAAGGACGATCTTGGATCACAACCCTTGTCTGATAGCGGTGCAGTGGACAGCGCAGCGTCAGGTGATCCCCACATGGCATTTGAACCCTCTGACTCTGGAGGACCCCGTTTTTAGCGCCGAGGTCCAAGATAGTATAGAACACTACTTCACTGAAAATGCGGGCACGGCGTCCAGTATGGCCCATGAATGGGACGCGTTCAAAACCGTGGTGAGAGGCGTGTGTATCTCCTCTACGACGGGCGCCCGCAAGACTTTACTGCGGGATATAGACCGGGGGGAGGATCGGTTACGTCAAGCAGAGAAGGAGGCGCGTGAGGCGGTGGCTACTCAGGTTGAGCGGTTGCGCTGTCTTGATTATAAGGAGTATTTAGTGCGGGCTCACGCGGAGAGGGACAAGGTGGTATCTTTACTAACATGGCTGGCGAACCCGGCGGCCCGGGGTACCCCGAACCTATCTCTGACCACGGCGACCGGGGGCCTAGTGTATTCCCAGAAGGAGATTAATGAGCAATTCCTTAATTACTATACTTCACTGTACCAAAGCACGATGCCTGACCTGCCGGAGGGGCTTCATGATTTCCTTTCGGCAGCCCAGCTTCCCCACTTGGACCCAGCACAGGGAGACAAGTTAGGCGAGGCTGTCTCCCTGGGTAAAATTAGGGCCGCAATTAAAACCATGGCGCGGCGTAAGACACCAGGAGATGATGGTCTCCCAGTAGAGTTTTATGCGAAATATGTCCATCTCCTGGCGCCGCGGCTGCAATTGTTATACCAGGAAGCATGGGATTTGGGCAGGCTGCCTACAACTACCAGAGAGGCGATTATTATACCGCTGTTGAAGAGGGGTGGAGATGCCTGCTTACGCTCCGCATACCGGCTGCTCTCGATGCTGACGGTTGATTATGAGATTCTCAGTAAGATCCTTGCGACCCGACTCTTAGAACATATGACGCCCCTGGTGCATCCGGACCAGGTGGTCTTCATTCCCACTAGGAACAAGGCAATGTGCATACGTCGGTTGCTCAGGGTTATGGAGGGAGGCTGCGTTTATGCCCCGAGGGCGGCTGTGCTTTCGGTTGACATAGAAAATGCCTTTGATAGAGTAGAGTGGCCCTATCTGTTTCGGGTCTTGAGGGAGTTCGGCCTGGGAGACCGGTTTATACAATGGACCACGCTGTTGTATATCTCTGCTACCGCCAAGGTCAAGACCGGATTGACCATATCGACGGCGTATCTGATGGGGAGGGGCACCCGGCAGGGCTGTTCTATATCCCTGTTGTTGTTTGCTCTGGCGATTGAGCCGCTGGTCGCACACGCTCAACTGGGGAGGTCATACGAGGGGCTGTTGCTGCGGGGAGAGACCCATTATATTTCCCTGTATGCTGATGATCTACTGATGTTCTTATCTGGAGTAGGCGAGTCACCGTGAGGTGCCAAAGCGCTGCTTCAGAGGTTTGGGGACCTATCGGGCTGGCGCATCAATTGGAGTAAAACCTGCCTATTCCCATTGGCCCCAGATGGACGGGAACCTCCAGTGGGAGAAGGTTTCAGATGGGAACCCCATTGTCTACCTTACTTGGGCACACGTATTTACCACACACAGTCTGATCTCTTGGAGGGTAACGTGGGTAAGGCGAGAAGAGGCCTCCGGGGGAACATAGAATTTTGGAGTTCCCTCCCTTTGTCGGTTGCTGGACAGGTAGCGCTCTTAAAAATGGTGGCGTTGCCGCGCTTGCTTTACTTCTTCCATATTTTACCTGTGTGGATTCCAACCTTGCTTTTCCGGATGCTCAGGGCCTTGATCACAGGTTTTATCTGGGGCTCGGGCAGCCGGCGAGTGGCACTGAACACCCTGACGCCATCGCGGACGGAAAGGGGGTTGGCAGTACTCGACTTCGAATGGTATTACTTGGCGGTGCAGCTGCAGTGGCTCACAGAGGCAATAGATCAGGAGTTCCGAGATCCCGAAGGACCGTGAGGCAGGGCGGTTCCTCGACATGTCTTGTCGTTTTAGTCCTTCAGCAGAAGTTCGATCTTAGCCAACTCACCCAACTCTTCGCTTGTGCTGGAATCGGAGTCAGAAGCAGGTGGGTTGCTCTCACCCGTACGCCCCGGAGATACTTCTAGGCATGTGCACGGCCCTTCCTCATGGGGGAGATTGGTCCGCGCTAATGGTTTGGGAGGACCTCGGACTCCATATGGTGGGAGATTTGCACAGAGATGCTTCGTTGTTGTCCTTTTGGGAATTGCAGGAACTATTTGAGCTCACACAGGGAGATTATTTATTGCATGCCACGTTGGTGGGGGGATTGCAGTGCCACAGGGAGATGGGGTTGCAGGAACCGCCGACTTCGCCGGGTTGTCAATATATCACTATGGCGGCGGGTACCTTTAAGGCTGTTACATGCCTCTATCGACGCCTATCGAGCATACAGCTTCCACCCCTGGATACCCTGAAAGGCGAATGGGAGGCAGACATCGGCAGACCCATACCGGAGACAACGTGGCCTCAACTGTTGCGGCGTGCCTAGATTGGTATGCGCAATGCCCGGTTCCAGTTGGTACAGTTTTTCATGCTGCATAGGGCGTACTTGACCCCAGCCAAGATCTCGCAGTATTTTGGTGTGTCCCACTCGACGTGCCCGCGGTGTGTCACAGACGGCGCTGATTTTATGCACATGTTCCGGTCGTGTACTGGTTTGGGATCCTACTGGGAGGAGGTGGTGTTCTGCCTGAATCAAGCGACAGGGCGGACATTAGAGGTGGAGATAGCGACTTGCTTGTTGCCCTGGTTCCCGCACATTCCTGCAACTAAGGTCACTAGTAAGTTCTATGACCTGGGGCTAATCATGGCAACAAGGGAACTTACTATGCATTGGAAATCCAAGACGGGGCCTAGGTATCGGAGGTGGCGGACACGTTTTTTGACCTGGGCGAGCAGCGAAGGGACACTCCGCCTGCAACTCGCTAGGCGCTCCGCTAATGAAAAGGCGCTGGAAACCGCTAGGGCATGGGAAGCTCTGGTGGTCGAGCTCCACGCTCCTCCTGCAGAGTCTGTGGATGGGGAGGGGGGAGAGCACACAGAGCCTGGCCAGGGGGACCAAGCGCCGGCACCAGACAGATAAAGAATGTATGTTGCAAAGCAGTGACGTACGGATGTGTGGATAGGGCACTCTGTTGCAAACCGGGGCTGGTGCTGTTTGTGGATTGAGCTGTGAATGTGTGGACCCGTCTGTCTTCATGGAGATGCTCCGATTTGTTTCTTCGTCTGTATCTTCTTTGAGTAGTTGAGCGACTAGATGGTCGGCTGCCCTCATTGTGCTCGACCGGGGTGGGGCACGCTGGCAGGAGGTGGGGGGAAGGGGAGGGAATGTTGGGTTGAAGGGAGGGAGGGCCAATCATTTGATACTAGACAGCATGACAGCATGAGCCATCTGCTAAATGGCGATCCTGGGACGATTACTTCAATTGCCTTAACTGCGAAGAAAACTAATAAAAACGTTTAAAAACAAAAAATCAGTCACCAGCGTAACCACAGGGTTTTGCACCAACTGCAGACACTGCAGCTGTCCCTTATTAATACCCAAATAAAGGATGTAATAATCTAGTCTGGAGAGTATTAAAGCAACAACAACTTGTTTATGGGCGGTGAGTGAAAGACACTGTGTGACCTTCTTTATGATCCTTATAAGCCCGAAACAAGTAGCCACCGTCCTACTGATCTGTAGATTGATGAACAATGATTTGTCCAACAGGACTCCCAGGTTCCTACCATGGGAAACAGGGCCAGGGCAAGTACCCAAAGATTCAGGCCACCACTCTCCGGACCAGATGTTTGCCTTGTCCCCAAAAATAAGAACCTCTGTCTTCTCGCCATTCAATTTATCCATGATGATACTGCCTACATACAGTTTTTAAAATTGCAGGCAGCATCACTGATGTTTTGAATGATGGATACCATGATCTGCGTGTCATCCACATATGATAACTCTTCCATACCAAAAGCTTTTACCACCTTTGCTAGTGGGGCAACGTAGATATTAAACAATGTAGGGCCTAGCGAAGAGCCCAGAGGCACCCCGCATAGCAAGGGCATTGGGCCAGAGTAGAAATTGCCCAGTTTCACCATTTGGGTCCGATTACTAACAAAGGAGGCGATAAGACTTAGAGCCAAGCCTCCAACCCCTCTCTCCCTGAGGCGATCCACAAGCCTCGGTGGGGGAAAAGGGTATCAAAAGCTGCGGTAAGGTCCAGTAAAATCAGCAAAGTAGTATGGCCTGCATCCACCTGAGTGTGAATATTATCAAGCACCGTGGTGAGCGCAGTTTTGGTGCTTTGGCCATTTCTAAAGCCATGTTGAGACCCATCAAGGATTTGGTTGACTCTCAAATAGTCACGCAAATGATGGTTAAGGTGGGATTCAAGGATTTTAGCTGGAGTTGACAGGAGAGAGATAGGGCGATAGTTCTTCCTTTCCAGCGAACTAAGCAATGGCTTTTGTAAGAGAGGCCTAACTATTGCCGTCATCCAGGCCATGGGGTATTGCCCCACCGAAATAGCCAGATTAAGGACAGAGGTGAGATGCGGTAAAATGGCCACTTTTGCACTCTTTAAAACTTTCAGGGGAAAAAAGTCCATTGGCGATCCAGAATAAGTTCCTTCTAACAACTGGTCTGTACTCTCCAAAGACAGACTCGGGAGGAGAGTAGGCTGGGTTACTAGAGCTTTCCCCATGCCACTTTTGTACTGAGTGTCTGAATCCAGATTAAGATTTTGGGCTTCCAAATGGGTGTATATCTCTTGGATCTTTGTACGAAAGAAAGCTGAGAGCCTGTCACAGAGCTCCTGTGACACCTCACCTGAGTCGGTACTTGTAGGAGTAATCAGGGAGTTTACCATGTTAAAGAGCTCTTTAGAATATTTAATAGACTCAGAGACCTTAACAAAGAACCTTCCCTTCTCTTCTAGAATGGCTGCCTTATATACCTTCAGACAATGTTTATGCAGGTTTCTGCCTGATGATGTAGGCTCAGTGTACCACGATCTTTCGAGCTTCCTACACTCCTGTCTCAGCTCACGTAGTCTATCAGAAAACCACGGAGCAGAGGGTCTTTTCCTTGATGAGTAATAGGTTTTTAAGGGGGCTAAACTATCCAGTACTTCTACTAGCTTTTTGGAAAGCTTAATTGCCGCTGAAATAGCACTTAAGTGACCTGGAATATGAAAATTTACCAAGATGGTGGCTACATCCGCATTACTAATCAACTTCAAATTCCATTTTCAAGCTTTTTCTTGTTATCGGGTTGCAAGACCCCGATGCCGAAACCCACAGATTAAAAGGGATGGCAAAGTGATCTGACCAAGCTAACGGCACAGCAATTCATATTTTCCAAAAGGGATAGGGTATCATGATTTGTAGAGTTCTCTAAGTGAAAATTAAAATCACCAAGGGATGCAACTAATGAGTCATTAGAAGCACACTTTCTTTTCAAATATATACGGCGTCTGTGACGGAAGACGCCACCCTTGGAGCACCTCTAATATAAACGATATTATCCATTGAACATTTAAACTATCCACAATACAACAGGCTGTGCATCTGTCTCTAACTTGCTCTGTTATAAATACCCAATCAGGATTTTGTTGTTATACAAAATCCTTGAAGGCAACATTTTTTTTAATCAGCGATCTTACATTTATCAAGAACCCCACGACTACCTTTACCATGGCCTTATTGATAACTGGTCTCTCCTCTCCTACCCCTGTAGCTCTGAAGTCACAGAGCACACATGAGGGGGATAATGTGTTAGCCAGAATATCAGGGTCCATGGTCTGTGTGCAATGGGTTGTAGCCTTATCAATACCCAATAGTTCCTCTCTGGAGTACCTCAAAGCAACACTTCCATCAGACAACGAAGAACCAGCATCCCTGGCGTCTGGCGTGGACTTCGTGCGTCCGCTGCGCGGCTGGCAGGACATGCTGTTTTTATGGATTTTGCACATTAGAGCGCTAACCCAGCTGTCTACGCCCCCGTGACCCTGCCGAGGAGCAATGGAGCCTTGTGCACCCTCCACAATAAACGGTAACAACAGCAGTGGAACGTGGTGCGAGGCAGGACTTCTAAGAGCAGGGAGACTGCTCCTAATCACATGCAGGTAAGCGATTTGCAGCGCGAGAGAGGACTAATATCAAAGTACAGGCAATTAAAAAAGCACAGACATACAATTTTAAAACCAGTGTGGCAGCCGAGAAACTCCCAACAAGGCAAGTGTATTGTATTGTATTAATATTTATACCGCGCAGCCAGAAGGAATATTCAGATGGAAAAGAACAATACAGCGGAGTTTGTGTCAGATGGAGTGACACAACGTGTGATGAGCCTGGGGTCGAACTTTAGGTTTTGGCAATGAGCCATGTCTTAAGACTCTTTCTAAATTCCAGCAGGTTGTCGATCAGTCTAATCTTTTGAGGCAGCTCGTTCCACAGCCTTGATGCTGAGGTGCTGAAAGCTCTACCACCTAGCCTTGACTTCCTACTCCTGGTGGTTGCTGCCAGTGAAGGACTGGGTTCTTTAATACCCAGCGGTGCCAGGGCACAACACCTGAAACCTTCGTGGGTAACCTGCTCCGGTGTACGAATGACAGAGACACGGGACACTTACTTCGGCGTCAAAGATTCAAGGTTTATTTACTGCAGGGAACACAGAAGTCACGACAAGTACAACACGTGCAACTTGGGGAGACTGCTTCAAATTGGTTCTGTGGATCGCTCCTTTTATACAGTTTTTACCCATAGGACAACATGGTACACAAAGGTTTACAACCCGGTTCCCACAATTATCCCCCAGAGGGGTCGCTTTGGTCACTTTGATACACATAAGGTCCGGAACATAAGTGCGGAAACATTTGGCGGTTCCCAACTGTAAAAACCCATCTTCCCAACATTAATGCATTCCAATCGGCAGTAAAACAGATCGAAATAGGAACAAAGACAGGTGCAGAGGAAGACGGAGACAGTGGGGAGATCGGAAAGGATGTAAAAGGGGAGGTATCGGGAAACACGAGATACAGGCATCAAAGGGACGTGCCTAATGAGATGCACGGCTGAGACAATAAACCGGCCCGGCAAGATGAGCCTCGAGCGGGGCCACCTGCCTTACAGTATCATCCCCCTCGTCATAAAGACACTTACAAAGGACATGTGTCTTCCGCAAATATCTTGGGAGTCCCAGGGTCGCGAAGCGGACATCGTCCGTTCGCTGGCTACTTGAGGGCAAGAGACAAAATGGATGCCGTATCTAAGATGGAACCCGTGGGTACAGATGAAAAACCCACATAACAAACGAACGGTTTAAGTTAGCACAGCGAAACTGCGCACACTTACTAAACTCGTCATTTGCGGTTCATAGATACCAGACTCGACCATATTCGTGCGAGTCGAAAACACCACTTACAATTGTCACGGAACCTCACCAGCCCCAAGCTAGAGGAGCGCAGTGACCTAGCAGGTTTGTATCAGGTAATCCTTTCCTGTAATGGAATAGGTCCCGAGTAAACGAATCTTGGCGTGTCTGCCTACAATGACTGGGCAGCCGGCTGGGCGTGCTGTTTTTATGGGTTTTGCGCACTCGAGAGCTAACCAAGCTGTCTCCGCCCCCGTGACCCTGCCGAGGAGCAATGGTGCCTCATGCACCCTCCACAACAAATGGTAACAACCACAGTGGAACGGGGAGCCAGGCAGGACTTCTAAGAGCAGGGAGACTGCTCCGAATCACGTGCAGGTAAGCACTTTGCAGTGCGAGAGAGGACTAATGTTAAAAGTAAAGGCAATTAAAAAGGCACAGAAATACAATTTTAAAACCAGTGTGGCAGCTGAGAAACCCCCAACAAGGCGAGTAAAGGTATCCTGGCGTGTCTGTCTACAACCGCTCCACAATATTCAAGGTGCCCCTGTGGGAATGGTTGTGTGTGATGATGAATGGGCTGAGCAATATAACAATGTCAAACACTCAACTCCTAAATACAGTGTGAAAGGATGTCTGATGCATGAGTTGACATTGTCCTACGTTGATTTTACTTCCCTGCTTTGGCAGTGAGCCTGAGATAGTCTGTTCAGGACAATGTTGTGACAACAAACTTAGCATTGGCTACAGAGGCCTGCTTACTTACATCAGCATGGACATTATTCACAGGATTCCTCATCAAATACAAAAGTAGTGTATGGAACAGATTTATGTACCAACAATTTGTGTTACATCGGAAGAGTTTTCCTACAAACTTGTTGATGTTCCAACATGTCAGTCAGTCCTTTGTGACACATACTCATGTTGCCATTGTGATTATGTGACCTGCTCTTTGGACAACTAACTCTTAATGCCAACTGGAACTACTATTAAACTTGACAATTACCAACATGCATATCAGTGCTCCAACTCCGGACCCAATCTGTTCACCTATCCTCCTTCTCTGCCCCTTCCACTTCACTTTCTTGTGGTGTCCCCCAGGGTTCTGCCTTATCTCCCCTGCTGTTCAATCTCTATATGCAGCCTCTTCTGGTCTCCCTCCGTCACTCTTCTGTTACCACTTTTAATTATGCAGATGACCTGCAACTTATCTTTCCTATTGACTCTTCCCCTCTCTCCCGCTCTAATTTCCAATCCACCATGCTTTCCATCTATGAGTGGATGAACTTCAGTCAGCTGAAGCTCAACCCCAGTAAGACAGAGCTGGTCCTGATCGGTGGACTCCCTCATCCCTGGACTGCCAACTTCTGGCCTCCTGCCCTCGGCCCTACCCCTTGCCCAGTTGACTCCGTGAAGAGCTTAGGTGTTGTTATCTCCAGTGATCTCTCGATGCGGCCGCACATTAATGCTGTCACCTCGGCCTGCTTCTTTCATCTCCGCAGGATCGGGAAGATCCGAAGGTACCTGTCCCCAGAGGCCCTCATACTTGTCATCCTGGCCCTGGTTACCTCACGTTTAGACTATGCCAACTGTCTATACGTGGGGATCCCAGCCTACCACCTCCAACGCCTTCAACTGGTGCAAAATCAGGCTGCTAGATTAATCTTCCAGCAACCAAAACACCAACATGTCTCCCCACTGTTAAAAACCTTGCACTGGCTCCCGGTTGCGCAACGATGCATTTTCAAACTTGGCTGCACCGTTTTCAAATCTCTTTTCTCTTCTGCTCCCGCTTTTATCTCTTCCTGTCTCCACTCTTACATCCCTTCCCGACACCTCAGATCCTCCGCCCACAATCTGTTGGTCGTTCCAAGGTTTCGACGTAAGAAGCACGGTGGTGCTAGCTTCTCCTTTCTTGCCCCATTCACTTGGAATTCCCTCCCCCTCTCTACTCGGCTCACTCCTGATTATCCCACTTTCCGCAAATCTTTAAAAACTCATCTGTTCCACCTTGCTCACGGTTAGCTGTTCACATTCCCCGTGCCTACTCCCACTGTCTTCGAGCGCCAAGAAACCAATTGGTGTATGAGCGCGGTACCAAAACTTTTGTAACATAACATAACATAACATAACAGTGCTGGGTGTTAACGTATTACAGGTCTGTTCATACATATCAACATGATTACTCAAATTTATCTTCTGAAGTGTGTACACTCTGGGATGTACCTACAATGGCTGGAGTGTTGTACAAAGTTTATGTTAATGGGCTCAGAATTCAGTAGCTCAAACTGTACTATATACACATGACAAATAATTCCATGCAAAGGAAACATATTTAACCTGATGTAGCATTGGACGTGCAACATGTTCACAAGCTGACTTGTACATATTATACCATGTCAAGGAGCCATGATCATTTTGAGATTTGGATCAGATCATGCATAATACATAACATATGTGTCTGTCCATTGTTCCTAAATGACATATCCAAATGAACGTGTCATGAATACCCACAGACACAGCTTACGTCAAATAATTGATTTGTTGTGACACCGTTGATACCATGGGGGCATACATAATATGGTAATGGTAGTACATACTATAATTTTAACGATAAGTTTGTATGTTTGTTTTTGTCACTAGCTCATATCAGAATGTCACATTATTTTGCAAATTATAATCAACAACAGATGCGACATGTTCAGTGGAACAAACATATCATCATGTAGAACAGTCTGCAATTGAAATTGCCAGCAGCATAATCTGGCACCCTTGCACAATCATGTCAGGGTGCATAGATATTTGTGATGCTGTGTGATCGGCTCTATGACATGGCAATGACATCATCATATCATGGATTCTTTGCTTGTACATAGATAGGGTGTTGTTAATCATATGATATAGACAAACAACAATATCTCAACCATTATTATTGAAAAGACTGGTAATTAGGCATGCATAAAAAATTGCAAGAAAGGAAGGTAGGGAGACTCATAGTTCGCTTGAATGTGCCCACGGCATCATGTATATGGATGAATACAAGAAATTTGCAGGACATGTAAGAAAAAGTAAGAGTACGGAAAAATTGGGATCAGTTGTAGCAGCACTGTAAGCAATTAATATGTAAGTAACCCGAAAAACTTTGTGCACACAAGTGCTCATGACTATCAAAAGTGGACGGCGCAGGTAACATGTGAATACAGCGACAGCGCAGAGTGAAAATGTGACAAATGTATACAAAGGAACTTCTGGTTCACAGGTAATTATTCACATTAGTTTTTCAGATTTAGGCATTTTAGTGAACCATGGTAAAGGGCGCCAGAAGTTGCGGTAGTATGTCAACCACTTTTCGATCCTAGCATTTAGGATCATCATCAGGACCAGGTTACTGACTGAAGGTGCTGTACAAGAAAGGGAATACAAAGAATTAGATCTGGGAATGAGGAGGGCAGAGAAGATGGTAGGTGGTGGGAGAATAGTCAGAAATTACCTGAGTGTGGCAAGGAGGAGAAGGAGGACAAGTAGGGTAACAGCAGATCAGCCAGGCTTGAACCCACCGCAGAGGATGCCAATCGTGCACGGAATGGAGCTGCGAGAAAAAGGGAGTGCTAGTTAAGAGGAGTTGCAAAACAACAGTTGATGGATAGAATGCAGAACAATGTCATACATTCACCCCAGAACAGAGATCTGGTCCTAAATCCATAGTTTTTTTGCATTCCTCACCACCCCAGTTCAGACATGGCCATATGCAAATCAGCCTTGACCCTGTGCCTCATGGGATTTCGGCAGTTACACAGGCATGTAGTTGTATACCTAGTCATGCACTTACCAAGAGGAATGGGCAAGAGGGAGAGGTGGTGATGAAAGAGGGTCCGGACGGAATCCCATAGGAGCTCATGGGAAGAGTACTACTGCTACGAGAGAATTGAGCCGATCAATTAGTGGAATCCAGGGCACTAAGGAGCGTCATGAGGAGCAGAAGGGTCTGGAATTGATACTTAAGTGCCCAGGGGTGGGGGTCAAAACTCCAGAAACTAGTGGCACAAAGGCGGCAAGAGCAGGTGGCAGACTTACCAAGAGGCTTGGAGAAATGATGGTAACCTGAAGGCAGGCAGGGTCCTGGAGTGGCAACCTGGGTCAGAGCCCCGATCCACAGGAAGCAGTCAGCAGGAGGGGCTGGTGAGGGACAGCCGGCGGGCCAAAACTGAAAGAGAAGGACCTGGATTTTGGAAAGTAAGGGCCGATGAGCCGTCCCGGAGAGAGGGGTAAAGCCAGCAAAAATCAATCGGCATTGAGCAGGCCTTACTGATTACAGGTTAGATCAGCCGGGGCCTGTAGCAAGGTGGCGTCCTTGTATGCTCTGCCTGAGTCGGGTCCCCAAGCCTCAGGAAGCCATCTCGGAGTGATCAGCTTGGATTCAATCTGTAAATCAGTGGCAGAGCTGGGGAGTTGAAAAAGATGGCGTATGCTGAGGTCAGCGCATCTACGTCATAACGGAGAGGGAGGCGGGCCGCATGGCGGGTAAACAGTCTGCGAGTGGCCGAGCTTAGCTAAATTGGCCGTCCGAGAGGGGAGGGAGGCGAACAAGAAGGAGGTGTAAGGGACATAAAGTAAACATTAAAAAACAATAAATCAAGTACGTGGTGGTAGGTATTGTACAGAACAATAATGTACAAGAAAGGTTAGTTGATAAATCATATGAATAGAAAGACTTCATTAAATGCGACAATTCAGGAACGTAATGGTATGTTTTTAACAGTACAAGTATATACAGGTATGCAGGCAGGCAAAGGATAACAGGGGGGCTATATCTAAAGCCCATAAGTCAACATGATTGGTGACATATGTAAAGAAACACACACAGAGCTAATTAATACAGTCGTGACCATCAAAATAAACAGGCATCAAGGGGTAATAAAAAAGAGGTTGGCAGCTGACAGGAAGTACATGTATATGTGTTATAGTTGTATGATTTTTCCATTCATCAATGATGTTCAACCCATGATTCACAGAGTTGCATCTGGTGATCCATTTGCATTCACTCCTATCAAGTAGAAGTTGAAGATTGTCACCCCTGGTTGGTAGTGCGGGTTGGTCTATGACCTGCCACGTCATATCCAGTTCACTATGTTCTTTATCTACTTAGTGGGCCACCAAAGGGGCGGTCATGACCTTGCAGTGGATGCAGCTTTTATGCTGGTTATCCACTGTTTCACCATTTGTGTAGTTTGGCAAATGTAGACCAGATCACATGGGCACCATATGGCATAAATCATGTTAGATGATCAACAGTTGGTGAAAGTTTTCAATTTGTGGGTCATGTTAATGGCGGTGAATTCTTTCACGTTCACTCTGAGGCAGCAAATAACACAATTTTGACATCTGTAGTGTCCAATGTTTTGTGGGAGCCCCCATACAGATGTAATGGATTCCTGGATGTTGGGTTTCGTGGGCCATGTGATGGCATGGACTAGGCGATTAGAAAAGATTGTTGCCACTTTTGTATGAAAACAGGGGTGGTTAGTGGAAGAGTTCATGAGTTCGAAGTGTGGGCCAATTCTTCTTGATGACCTTGCTGACCTGGTTACTGTAGGGACTGAATGTGGTGACAAAAGGAATCCAGGTGTTTCGTGTCTGTTCTTGGGGGTGAGGAGATGTTCTCAGTGGCAACACCAGGCTCTTGTGGGTGCTCGGGAAACCAAACGGGGTGGCTAGCCTCTCTGCAGAAGTTTGTTAGTGAGGATGGCCTCTTGCAATTTCTTCTCAAAGAAATTGCCCATAGGGGAGACCGTCTCGAAGACTGCGGGGATGATAACTTGAGTAGTGCAAAAGGGTGTTGCATTCTGCGGATTTCATATAGAGGGCGGTACCAATTTCCCCATCTTCAACATGAACAGTGAAGTCAAGGAATGGGAGGTAGTTGGATCTGCAATCAGAGGGTAATCTCAGGCATGGTTGAGACTGGTTAAGCCAAATCATAAAGGCGTCCAGGGTATTGGTTGGACCTTTCCATTGCAGGAGGATATCATCTATGTACCATTGCCACAATAGTATGCGGTACTGGAAGGGGTTGTTGGGAGTCAGGATATGAGTTTTTTTGAGGTTATGTACAAAAATGATTGCAAAGTTAGGGGTGAAGCAAGTCTCTATAGATACACCCTTGATTTGGAGGTAGAAGGTGTCTCGATATAGGAAATAGTTGCTTTCTAGGGCAATCCTAAGTAGATCCATGATGAATTCTGTGGGAATTAAAGTAGGGTTAGGCCTGGTTTCTAGAAGGTCTTGGATGACATGGAGGCCTTTATCACAGGCAATGTTGGTATAAAGCGACTTGATGTTGAGTCCTGCCATGATTTCAGGATTGGTATAGAATGGTTTGTCATCGATGGTGTTTATAAGGTCCATGTTGTCACGCAGGAAAGTGTCCGTCAATGGTATGAAGTCTTTGATAGCTGTGTCAAGGTATTTTACCAGAGGTTCAAAAATGGAACCGCATCCAGAGACAATAGGTTGGCCGGGTGGGTTGGCAATGTCCTTGTGAATTTTGGGAAGGACGTAGATGACCGGCATATGAGGATGTTGGTTGTTCAAAAACAGGAATTCTTTCTGTGAGATAATGTTCAGAGTCCTGGCATAGTTGGTCACCCTTTGGATTTTCATTTTAATGTCTGGAAGGGGATCCTTGGATAGTGGGCGGTAGTGGCATCCATTGTACGGTTTTCTATTGATTTTGTGGTCGTATTTATCAATGTCCATAACTACAATACCACCACCCTTGTCGGCTGGTTTGATGTTCAAGTCTGTGTTTTCTTTGAGGTTCAACAATGCTTGTTTCTAGGGCCAGGGTAGGTTGTAAGGAATGTATTCAAACTGGTTTTTGAGGTTTGCCACTTCTTGTAGAACTATGCGGTCAAATGAGAGTATTTCGGGGGCCACGGGGATGAATGGGGTTGAAGGTAGAAGATAGATGGAAGCAGCTTCTGGTCATCTGGTTTGATATTGGTCCATCAGAGAAGAGGTATCGCAACCAAATGTGTCTAAAAAAGGAAAGTAGATTTTCCTGGAGGTAGAAAAAGTTGCTTTGTTCATTCGGGACGAAGGTTAGGCCTCTGCTCAAGAGTGTGGTCTCCTGTGAGGATAAGATGTGTTGGGACAAATTGAATATATCTTGCTTAACCTCCACACCGGCCCCAACAGTGCTAGGATGCCTGGCTTTAGCCTGGGGGTGCCCAGGAGTGGACACTTCACAGGGAAAGCCAGGAAGGGTTCCACAGCGGTATGAGTAATAGTGCCAGGAAACCGCTTGGTGGCAGTGTGCTCTACAAATACCTTGACATTTACATTTACAATATGGGGATCAGCGGTTGGTCCAAGCGGGTAAGGTTAGTAGGTGTGGGTAAGGTAGCAGGATCTGTAGGATCCCTGATCACAAGGGAATTGTTTACTGTGTTGGGCCCCATTGGTAAAATTTTCTTTGTGTTTGGAGTTCGCCGGAGTATTGATCTTGGTAGTTGGTTCTGGTTCTGCTGCGTCCTCGTCCGTGGTTGTCCTCTATAAAATGAGGTGGCAGAAGTGGCAGGGGTCTGTTGGGATTCCTGGAAGTGCTACTTCCTTCTCCTTTGTCCGAGTCTTCTATGGAGGTGTTCGAAGAATCAGAGAAGGTGATGTTCTGGTTGTTGCGGATCTGCCCCAGTTGTGGGTCCTGGGTGGGTTGTATGGAGTGCCATAGAACTTGTCCCGTAGATAGGGGTATGTCTTTCCTGTGTCCTTATTCTTTGTCTTTTTGTATTTTAGTAATCTCCTTGTTGAGTTCAAAGGTATTGAAGGCGGCAATGGTGGTACTTATTTTATATTAGGAGATTTTTGGCATCCGATAGAATGCTGTTTTCCAGAATATGTTATTCAGTTTCACAATCTCTTCCAATTCCTTTTGGCTATGTTGAATGGCTGTATCAATACCTAGCACCATCCAGTGATGTGAACAAGTTGTAGCCAGATGGCTGAAGCCGACTGAATCATATGAGGCATTACAACATCAAGTCAGGAAGGGCAATGCTGTCCTCTAGCATCACATGATGCTAATGTGCATAACTCTATATTTGATGCAGCATCATCACACCAGAGGTTCATGTGATGCACATCCAGACTGTGTATATCGACATACAGGGCCTGTGGAATGACTTAAATATGTCAACACATACAATCCAAAGGTAGCGGTGACACCCTCACCAGTGGTGTGTGGTTCCATGAATGCATCCACATCTCCTTGTGTGATCAAATGTCTCCCAGCTGTGGAAAATGGAAAGTACGAATAATGTCATTGGCATCACATTTTACCAGACTCACGTACATCATTGATGACTTCACAATACAATTTAATTCACTACATTAGTCAGGTGTGGTGCCAGATTAAATACGTGTTGCAATCTGCTTAGCCTGTCTTACTCACAACACATGCCAATTTTACCCTGGTTGCCTAATGGTCATCCCTGCCATGGTCTGAGTGATGTGACATACTACAAACTGTTCCACAGATTCATGATTGATGAACTTGCTCTGAAACCTCAATAGACGTGACGTTTGTAGTTCAAATCTGTTTTTCACTATGCACAGGTGTATCACGACCTTTGACATGTTGGTGACTCACTTTGTGTATCTTACTGAGATTGATAGCTAGTTGATCATGTGAAATGTACCAATGTCGAAGCATGTAGGGGTGGCACAGTATATCTTGACCGGCATGTATTTTTGCTATATGGCAATTTCCATGAGGGGTGCATATATGTTGTGCTCAACCAAATTAGTGCCCTGTGTATTCATCCTCTGATGTGATACAAAGTTGGTCATGTACTCACCACATTGCCTGTGGACGATGAGTCCAAGATGACCCATTAGCTCCCCCTCATGGCCCACGCAATCCTGCCACTGGTGCTTCTACTGCTGGACAGTCCTGTCCACACAAAACATATTGAACATTTTCTCTAAGATGTGCTCCCACCTCACTTTCTGGCCTTTCATATTGTATCCCTGTAGGATACTTCCCCCAGCCTCTAACATCTTGGGCAGGTAAAATTTCACAAGCCAGAGGAAGGTCGCCACAGCCCACTCCGACATCCTGCCCTCCCTTCCCTGACCCAACATCCCCAAATACACAGTTGACCCCAGGCAAACAAAAAAAATACCCACAAATAACCCCTAATAACTATGGAAAATTACAAAGATACACCTGAGACGTAAACCCGACAAAAAAAATCAGACAGTTGCAAAATGCACGTATGGACAGAGACACAGGACTCAACAAGGACAGTATGGGCAGTACACTACACACAGAACTCTCTCTAAAACACCAACACCAGCAGACACCTTCCAACACCTCCACAACTCACAAAAGACACTAACAGTGTATTTGAAAGAGAAAGTGAATGTGTACAGTACTCCACCATGGAACAGGATGCAGACTGACAGAATTTCCTGGCAGTTTGTGTCCTGTTTTCATTGTTTGCAACGAAATTACATACGCCTAGGGGTAAGGGGGAAGATTTCATTTGTAAACATATATATTGCGAGTATTTTCCGTGCTGGATATGAAAAATATTACTGACAACATGGATTTGCATTGATGTTTTAATGCTTATTGATACTTGATCAGTATATGCACCACTTCATCTGGTCTGTTTGGACTAAAAACACAATATGTATTTGTGATATGATCTGTGTGTTGTACTTTTGTGTAGTCTATCTGAACTGTACATGTGTGAGTGGTCCTGAGCTTTAAGGAGGCACTAGTTACTCACATTGATGTTGGTTCATGACTGGTCATGTGTGTACGTAAACACATGCCACAGTGTAACACATTAGGGTTAGCATTTGTGGTATGTGTCACTACATGTGAGCCTCTTACATCACACATTGCTGTGATGTCTGTGCAAGTTAGATGGTCTGGCTACACAAATGCACTTGACCAACAGGCAGTCACTACTTGTGTATGATATTTGCGAAGCAGCATGCAATGCACAGCTATGACTGCACATTCACATTTGAGTATATGAATAGCTGGAGGCACAGAGGGGCACATTGATGACAGTCTGTGCTAAGTCACTCATGGCTTCATTTTCAAAAGATATGTCTATCCATTTCATGCTGTGCTATGCATGACATGGGCTATGACCGGTGTGCAATGACCATCTCCATTGTTAACATTACAAAAATGCTAAACAAGGCAATGCCGTAAGTATGTTCTTGCACAAGCAACATCACAAGATAAGTCTAGCATGTCAGCAAATATTAGCTGGTATGGAAAATCATGTTATGGCTGGACAGATACCATTGCAAGTAAATTTGGGGATTGTGTCTTCACATATTATCAATACCCTGTTGGCTACATGATCTTACAGGGACAGCTCATATAATGCAAGGTTAAATGTGTGTGACAGATAGCAGAATGGAGCGGAAACTTCCAAATTATGCATAGCCCCACTCAGGCATGTACAAGAATGTTGAAGACCCAGATTCACAAGTGAATATGTCATTGTTACTTTAGAAAAGCAAATCTTCACTCATCATGTCACAATCATTGCAACGCTAAAACTAACAATGCCTGTAAGCATAAGCAGTTCACATGGTCTAGAGATCCTGCTGTGCCCTTGTATGAGACATAGGTATATAGATACAGATACTGCTGAGTTACAGCAGACTGACATGGATGACAATGCCTGCATTGTGCGTGATATGGTGGTCCCACTTTCTTGCCATTGCAGCATGAGCAATGTAAATGACCTGATGGCAAAGCTTGTCATGTTATTGTTTTAACATCGCTGACATGAGAAGTATGCATGGTGCAACTTGTGTTGATCATTGAATGTGCTACTGTTAATGTACTAAGGTTAGTGTGGATTGCAAGACACACACCAAGAGGACATTGGTGTAGCAGGGTAGACATCCTATCTCTTTGAATGGCCTCTCAATGTCAAGTCGAAGATGAGGCCTATCTACTCGTGATGCAGGGGACATGTGATTAGGCAATTAAGAGTGTCCACTTGCGTCCCCTGCATTAGTATTTTAAAATGCATAGTTTGCGTACCATGCTGTACCCTAGATTGTATTATCTTGACTGGCCATGGATTATGCTGGCTGAGTCAGTGAATCAGAGAGGCTGCTGTAGTATTGAATGTTTGGAGATGGTCGGATGTGAAGCAGAGGAGGCCCAGGGGTTGTATCTGTACATTATCTGGAAAAAGACTGTTTGTACCTAACAGTTTTCCATGGACAATATGGGACATGTGATCTGTTTGCCACTGTTGCCATTCATGAGGCAAACATTGGTGCAGCCTATCATCAAGACATGTTAGGGAGCACTTTTGTGTATGTTGGATTTCCATGGATGCTATTTGGACAGATATTTCTGTTGGGCATACTCCTGATTGTGGTGGAGTGCTTTGGTGTCCACACTGTACTGTTATTTGAACCATAAATGATAGCTGGCCAGCTTGCACAACACCATTTCATGATGAGAATTTGTACATTGCTTGAGAGATGAATCATTGTGTGACATTAACATTTCTTATTAGAAGCAGGCTTGTCTATGTGTTCAACTGTGCCTGCAGATGTGTGGCTGTTTAGATTATTATAGTTGTGCTGAAGAGCAAACGTACACACATCATACAATTGACATGCATGAACATGTATTCATAATTCAGATCTAGGTGTTTCACCTTCTGGGGGCTATGAAGAATCATTATATGACTGTGTGACCCAAAACAATGTAATTCCTGTGGTAAAATGTTGCATGTTGTTGGGATGTTTGTGCTGTACTGATTGTATTTCCTGTAGCACTTCACTCATGTGTATGTATATTCTCTGTTTTGGGTGTGTGAACAAACAGTTAGAGTTATTGGATGAGGATGTAGCCCACTCTACCCCTTTATTGTCATGAGGCAAGCTTGTTGTAGTGCATGTGACATAGACAATTAATTGACATTGCCTTGGAAGGTACATGGTCCTACATACACATTGTTGTGTGCTTCTGTCTTGCCATTTGTCCCATGTCTGTCATTTGTGTCATTGTTTGTGCTTACATGACTATAGCATTGACAGATCAATACTGTGTTGTAGAATGATACATGCACAGTGAATGATGCAAGTCATTTGACTATTGATAATTACAATGGCACGTGTCAGCTTTTGAGTTTTTCAATTGTTGTTTCACTGTGTGTGCTTGGTGTTTGAGACATTCACAGAACTGTATTTACACACCAGTTATTATATCTGTACCATCATCTGTATCTTCATCCTCCACACCCAGAAGTGCATGCAGTACAGATCTGCAATGTATATATGATACATTTGTCCCTCATCTTTATTCCAGAGCCATTGAATTCACAGATATGTTTGATTACACATAATATGATGGTTTCTAGCTATTTGGGCACAGCTACAATGACGCATCAGACATACAGTGTATGTTGAAATACACTATTGTATGTCATCAGACATGTATGTGCTCTTAGGATGATACCCAACATATTGATTCTCACTGAGGGACCATACACATTAATTTGCTCATATGCCCAGTACGTTGTTTCAACCCCAATCTTCGTTTGATTGATATTCTGTCCACTGCTATATGTGATAGCTGTGTTGCACAGGTTTTTAGTTAGCTTTCACTTAACAGATATATGAACTTCTGAAGATATAATTCAAGCACACAAGACTTTTGTGTGGTGATATTGTACTTTACTAAGTAACATATGCTGGGTTTTATAAAGAAAAATCCATGTGATGGGATATTTGTTTTTTGTGATTATGGAAAAAAAAATTCTGATGATTTGATCCCTTCTTGCTGTTCCAGCAGCAGAAGTTGTGGCATGTCTAGCATCTGCCTCTTTGTCCTGCCCATCCTCTGGATTGTCCTGCTCCTCCTGGTCTTCATCCAAAGGCGTGTTTGTGCGTACACAAATATTGTGCACAATGCAACATGCCATTATGATCTTGCAAACAAGTTCAGGACTGTACGGGAGTCTGCCCCCCAATATATCTAAGCGGTACAAAAGGGGGTGGTGAGGGACGGAGCATCTGAACCAATCAAACACTCACACCCAGTCAACAGATCTGGGTTTAATCCATCACCGTTCTTTAGACCACTCTGCCACCCCAGTTCAGACATGGCCATATGCAAATCAGTCTGACCCTGTGCCTCATGGGAACAGTCCAGCCCGAACTGCCGAGCCATGCCTTCCCTGGACCGGAAACAAGCTTCCGAGGACCGGTTTCTGGCATTTCATTTAACATATGTCTTGATTATTTTTCATTGCGTGCTTGTGCATATTGTTTGGACATGTTCCAAGGTATTTTGTATTACATTGGCTACATTTGAATTCCCACATATTTGAACTATATGCATGTGTTCTTGAGGTGTGTGGAGTGTTCAGTTTGTACTTACCAACAAGCAGTCCATTTCCAGATGTGCCATTCTCAAACCGCTGGTTGCTGATGAATTGGCGAAGGATGTAGGAGTCATGCACACTCATAGGAAACTTAGCAACAACATTGATGAACAGTTCCAGGTAGTCCACAATTGCCTGAACATTCATTCAGTATGTGTGTGCTTCCTTTTCCTGTAGATATGTGCAGTGTCCCCAAGACATGCGTAAACCTAGCAATGTCATAGAAGCCTTGCTTGTTGTCAAGTTGTTCCTGCGCAGTGTTGGGGAAGCGTAGGTACTGCAGTGTCAGGCTGATAATGGCATCCAAGACAGTTGTGAGGAGCTTGGAGAAGGCAGACTGTGAGACTCCACCCACTCTGGCAGTGGTTGCTTGGAAGGTAGCAGAGGCCAACATGTGCAGCACTGCAAGTAGCTTTGCATGTGGAGAGAAATGCTCGTTCAGAGCTGTGATGGTGCCTGCATTCTGGGCACTATCTGGGTGAGAATGCGTAGGATGGATTTTCTTTTTTAGCCTGTTATCACATCCTATGGCCGGAGGTTTATCAGGGTGATGCATTGGTGGTATACCTGCTCTGTTCTGCTACACTGCCTCTGTGGTTGTGCTGGTGATGTTGGTGGTTGTGGTCTTCTTGCTCCTCCAAGCTGCAAGATTAGTACCTCCATGGCATCATTGGGTAAGCCAATGTGGGTCTGGGTGAGTGTCCCTTATGTACAGGTGTGTTTGCAACATTTTTTAGACCATTTTTTTCTGGTCTTAAAATGCAGCCACTATTTGTCCTTAGCAGCAGTTTTTTTAAATTATCACAGGACCGAAAATTCATTGTAAATATTGCAAAGTGGGGTTAGCGGCAATTTATACACAGGAATGCCCACCTTGCATCTCCTTTTCAGTAAGTCCTGTTAACAGAAATGGCTTACCTAAAAATGCATGTTAATGCCAGAAAGCATGTGGTTAGCGGCAACTTGTAAATACGGTGATAAAACAAAGCTGCCATAACATCAAAAAATTGATGCTACAGCAGCGTAAAGTCCTTGTACATATATCCCTCAGTGTGATAACACACTAGTATCATTGGGGTCCTAAGACACTAATTTTACAAGTTAGGGTTTCAGACACCAGTACTTATTACTACTCATCTATCTGCTTTGTATACCAGCTTTTCATTTTTACTAAACACATGTTAATTGCCCAAACAGTAATTTGTAATTTAAATAAAGTACTCACATGTCCTACTGCCACACATAGATTAAGTGCCCTATATGCCATGTACCACTAATGTATGACTAGATTGCTTCCAGTGACCTAGGAGTTACTCCTATTATGACAGAGCTGACAGTATCCCAACATGAGTGCTAAAAAATCACTTTGCAATCTATAGCTTGGATACAATATAAAATAACAACCAATATGCCAGGACTTGCAACTACCCGCAGTATTCACCATCCTGCAAGTACGCCCCTGATTTGTCGAGAATTACTGCCAACTTCCACATGTGAAAGCTTCACATATTAGTATAACTGGAACCTGCTTCTGCCATGTTCTCTTGCTCAGGATAATGTTTACCACAGCACATGCCATTCTGATGTGTTTTGGCTCCAGAGGCATGAAATGTGAGAGTGAGTTTGTTATACCAAAATATGTTTACATTTTTATCATCATCTGAAGGTCACTGTTTAGGCCTCATGAACTCAGTTAGGCATATGTTTGTACTTGTTGTGAGAATTTACCTTGTGATTACTTCTAGAAACAAGTGTATTTTACTATATACATTTAAGTCTGCTAAGTCTCTAAACCCTTAAAGACTCCATTTGGAATCGGAGGAGATTACTGTGACATATGGGTGCCCTCAAAATGTTACAAATTACCACTAACACATCAGTGTCAGCTTTCCGTCCAGGAAGGGCATTAATGGCTCCAAATACCCATAATTGCCACCAATAGGCTGTAGATGGGCCGAAATGCCGAGAAGTACAAAAAAAAATGCCAAGGTCAGTATTTTAAAAGTTAGAAAACAATCCTGCTATAGATAGCCCCATACTGCCAGGAATTAATACCAAATAGGAGAATGGTGATGCCAAAGTGTGTCCAACCTATAGCAATTGAGAGAAGGTCTGTAAGGAATAAGTACTGTAATAAAGGTCAATGTAAATAATTTTTTAAATAATGTTGCGTTCCCACTAGATCCTGAAAAAAAAGAATATACGATCCCTCAATACACTCTACTATACACATCTGTCAATGTTGAGAGGAGTGTCAGTGGAGAGGATAGTACTTTACTAGAGCTTACTGTGCATGCACATCACCTTAGAAAGAGGTCTCAGCAGAGAGGCCACTCCCTTCCCGCACCCTTGTATGCACATGTCGCCCTGGGACTATGTATCTGTGGAGAGGCCATTCCTCCCCACACCCTACTGTTCAGCCCTGTCACCCTGGGGAAAGATCTCAGAGGAGAGGACAATCTCTCACTTCACCCTCCTGTGTACAACTGTCAACCTGGGGAGAGTTGTCAGTGGACAGGACAGTCCAACCCCACACCCTAATATGCATGCTCATAGCCCGGTGCAGGTGCCCTAGTGGGGAGGCCAGTCTCTCTGAAATCCCACTGAGCATGCTTGTCACTCTGGGGAGAGGTCTAAGCGGAGAGGCCAGTCACTCCTCACATCCGTCACCTCATCAAGAAGAGATGTCCCAGCTGAGAGGGCAGTCCCTTCCCACACCCTACTAAGCACATCGGTGACCCAGGGGAGATGTGTCAACTGAGAGGCCGGTCTCTCCCCACACCCTACTGTGCACACTTGTCACCTTAGGGAGTAGTCTCAGCAGAGGGTAAATAACCATTACAATGCAACTTTCGCAACGCACTACCATTACTACAAAACTTTTACAACGCAAGATCCATTACAACGCATGGTATTACAACGCATGCCATTACAACGCATGTCATTACAACATTAGTATGGGTAAGTTTTTTATCTAATTTATTTATAATTTAATATAATTTAATAATTTAATTTTAATCTTTATTTTTATTTTTAATTTAATTTTATCTTACCCTACTATTACACCCCATGGAGTAAGAATAGTAATTTTAACCCTTACACTATCCAACACTTACCATACTATTACACCCCCCTGGAGCAAGAATAGTAATTTTAACCCTTACATTATCCAACACTTACCCTAATATTAAAACCCCCTGGAGCAAGAATAGTAATTTTAACCCCTACACTATCCAACACTTACCCTACTATTACACCCCCCTGAAGTAGGAATAGTAATTTTAAATCCCAACACTAGCCAACACTTACCCTAATGTTACATCCCCTGGAGAAAGAATAGTAATTTTAACCCCTACACTATCCAACACTTACCCTACTATTACAACCCCTTGGAGTAAGAATAGTAATTTTAACACCTACACTATCCAACACTTACCCTACTATTAAACAACCCTGGAGTAAGAATACTAATGTTAACCCCTACACTATCCAACACTTACTCTACTATTATACCCCCCTGGAGTAAGAATAATAATTTTAACCCCTACACTATCCAATACTTACCCTACTATTACACCCCCTGGAGTAAGAATAGTAATTTAAACCGCTACACTATCCAAAACTTACCCTACTATTACACCCCCCGGAGTAAGAATAGTAATTTTAACTCCTACACTATCCAACACTAATCCTCTAATTTCCCCCCCTCGCCCCCGGAGAAAGAATAGTAGTTTTAACCCCTACACTAGCCAACACTTACCCTACTATTACAACCCCCTGGAGTAAGAATAGTAATTTTAACCCCTACACTAGCCAACACTTACCCTACTATTACACAACCCTGGCGTAAGAATACTAATGTTAACCCTTACACTATCCAACACTTACTCTACTATTACACCCCCCTGGAGTAAGAATAATAATTTTAACCCCTACACTATCCAACACTTACCCTACTATTACACCCCCCCGGAGTAAGAATAGCAATTTAAACCGCTACACTATCCAAAACTTACCCTACTATTACACCCCCCGGAGTAAGAATAGTCATTTTAACTCCTTCACTATCCAACACTAACCCTACTATTACACCCCCTATGGAGTAAGAATAGTCATTTTAACTCATACACTATCCAACACTTACCCTAGTATTACACCCCCTCTGGAGTAAGAATAGTAATTTATACCCCCTACACTATCCAACTCTTACCCTACTGTTACACCCCCCTCGAGTATGAATAGTAATTTGTACCCCCTATACTATACAACCCTACTATTACAACCCCCTGGAGTAAGAATAGTAATTTTAACCCCTACACTAGCCAACACTTACCCTACTATTACACAACCCTGGCGTAAGAATACTAATGTTAACCCTTACACTATCCAACACTTACTCTACTATTACACCCCCCTGGAGTAAGAATAATAATTTTAACCCCTACACTATCCAACACTTACCCTACTATTACACCCCCCCGGAGTAAGAATAGCAATTTAAACCGCTACACTATCCAAAACTTACCCTACTATTACACCCCCCGGAGTAAGAATAGTCATTTTAACTCCTTCACTATCCAACACTAACCCTACTATTACACCCCCTATGGAGTAAGAATAGTCATTTTAACTCATACACTATCCAACACTTACCCTAGTATTACACCCCCTCTGGAGTAAGAATAGTAATTTATACCCCCTACACTATCCAACTCTTACCCTACTGTTACACCCCCCTCGAGTATGAATAGTAATTTGTACCCCCTATACTATACAACACTTACCCTACTGTTACACCCTCAGCATTAAGAATAGTAATTTAGACCCCCTACATTATCCAACTCTTACCCTACTGTTACATCCTGCCAGGAGTAAGAATAGTAATATATACCCTTTACACCAGGGGTCTTCAAACTGTGGGGTGCGACCCCCAGGGGGGCTGGGGAGTGGTGTGAAGGGGGTCGCGTATTCAGTCACACGTCTGCCCTGGCCTCCAGGGCTTCAGCCCCCCTCTTCCCCCATCCTGTGTCTCAGCCCGGGTTGCTGCAGTGAAACTCGAGCTGCTGGGGGCTTGGCTGGGCAGTGTCTGGAGTCTTATCTCCGACACGCCAACGTTATTCACAGGTCTTTAAAGACCATTATCATATTTACATGCCTTTGTAAACTGGTTACAGAGGCTTAATTTTTTTATGGTTCCAGTATCCCCTGGCCCCCACTCTGCCTATTTCTTACATTTGTATTTTTACACTTCTTGCTGTAGTGTGAGAATGCATTTAATGAAAAGAAATATAAAGTTGGGTTGCCAAAAGAAAATTGCCTGCTCTTGACACTAAATAGAATTATAAATAAAAAAGTATGTATTAATTAGTTATGTGACTTTTCTGTCTTTGTTCTCTTTAATTTTCAGTCATGGATCATTGAGGCAGCCCTAGAACACAATTAAAACTGACACAAATAAAAGTGCTTTCTATTTATATTTGCTGTTCTAAGTATTCAAGATAAGTGCTAAAAATACAGTTTTAGGTTACTGCTTATTTCTGGGCCATCAAAATAATGAGCTGGTAACCCTAATAAGACTGGAAGTTTGTTGCAGGATTACTACATTATTTATTTCCTCCACCCTCAATCCCTGATTAATGCCATTATAGCAATAGTTTAACTTATATCTGAAACCCTACTCTTCAAGTTTCTGGGAATGCACCCTGCTTTCAGACAACTCACTTCTCATTCTCGCCTTCACTTTCACACTCACTCTGCACTCTCAGTGATCACAATGCACTTGCACTGATCACAATGCACTCGCACTGATCACAATGCACTCGCACTGATCACAATGCACTTACACTGATCGCCATGTACTCACACTGATCGCCATGCACTCACACTGATCGCCATGAACTCACACTGATCGCCGTGCACTCACACTGATCGCCATGCACTCACACTGATCGCCATGCACTCACAGCGATTGCCATGCACTCAAAGCGATCGCCATGCACTCACAGTGATCGCCATGCACTCACAGCGATCGCCATGCACTCACAGCGATCGCCATGCACTCACAGCGATCGCATGCACTCACACTGATCACAATGCACTCACACTGTTCACAATGCACTCACACTGATCATAATGCACTCACACTGATCACCATGCACTCACACTATTCACCCGCTCACACTGATCACCGTGCACTCACACTGATCACTGTGCACTCACACTGATCACCGTGCACTCACACTGATCACCGTGCGCTCACTGCTCACCCTGCACTCACAGTGATCACAATGCACTCACACTGATCACAATGCACTCACACCATTCACCCGCTCACCCTGCACTCACAGTGATCACAATGCACTCACACTGATCACCATGCACTCACATTCACCCACTCACCCTGCACTCACAGTGATCACAATGCACTCACACTGATCACAATGCACTCACACTGATCACTATGCACACACAACATTCATCCGCTCACCCTTCTATCACAGTGATCACTCTGCACAAAAAATGTGCTTGCATTGTTCACTCTGTACCTCACCCTGCAGTCACACGAGTACACTTCTCATCCTGCACTCATGTGACACTTCACTCACCTGTACCCCCCTCACTGCTCAATCTGTAGCTCACTCAAACAAGGCCATCACTAACCATGCACTAATTTGTCCCACTCTGCACTTACAGCCGAACCCAAATTCATATGGTCACCTCACTCAACCTGTAGTCACTCCTTTTACCCTACTCTCACACTGTTGCATGGGCACTCTTGTCACCCACACAGTGCAGGAGGTTAAAGTGCCTGGTACACAGAAGATGTACCATTCACATCACAGAAGTGAGTGTGAGTAAACTATGAGTATTTTGTCAGACAGGTGCTATAGAGAGATGAGGTTTATTGTTGGTGAGTGGTAGTGAGGGAATTCATGGAGAAGGTGGAAAGACTGTTGCACCGTGCACGACCAGTGCTAGGACCAGCCCTGGCTGGGAGTGTTAAAAAGTTTGAAGACCTCTGCTCTACACTATCCAACTCATACCCTACTGTTACACCCCCTTCGAGTATGAATAGTAATTTAGACCCCCTACACTATCCAACTCTTACCCTACTGTTGCACCCCCCAGGAGTAAGAATAGTAATTTATACCCTCTACTCTATCCAACCATTTCCCTACTGTTACACCCCCCAGGAGTAAGAATAGTAATTTATACCCCCTACACTGTCCAACACTTACCCTACTGTTACACACCCCCGGAGTAAGAATAGTAATTTATGCCCCCTACACTTTCCAACACTCTTACATTATTATTGCAACCTAACTGGAGTTAAAATAGTATTTAATACTTCAAAGTGTAAAACAATAATTAATTTTTAATAAAAAAATAATAATATTATTGATTTAGAAATTTTAAAAATGATCTAAATAATTTAAAAAAAGATATTTAATAATATATGTTAAAAAAATATTCATTAAATAAATAATTTAAAAAAATCATTTATAAAGTTATGTCCTTCCTTTATTTCAGTAGATGTCAAGGTGGTTGCTGCGTGTATCATATTGAAAGTTATTAGAAGAGTAACGCTGGATGAAAAAGAAGCAAAATAGAGCATCCTAAAGGTAAGAATGGTATTTAACAGTATAATACATAGTAATAATAAGTAGTACATTGTAAAAGCAAGGAGACCTGTGCTCAGGTAGGAAACTTTTAAAACTTATATACATTTTTGAATGATGGTGTGAGTGACATTTATTGCAAGGAGAGAAGAGGGAGGTTTAGATACGTTAATTAAATGTTTAGTTGCTATCTTTAAAGCATGTCCCCAAACTTGTTGTTAGTGTATGCCCACGTCGGGTCACGTGTTATTTAAAGTTTACAAAATTTTTGGTATATTAGTATTTACTAAGTTAATTTCACTGTAAAAACTGCATTTTGTTTGAAAAAATGGAAAAACACTATGTTCTGTAAAGACTGGAGAAAGAAGAAGATCGATTTCTGAAGATTGGATTTGTATTGGGAAGCAGGATTGTTTTTTATGGAATTTTGGAATCGTGGAAAACATCTTTGTTTTTGAGTTAGTTTTTTCAATGGAACATTTTCAAAGGAAAGAGGATTTCGAAGGTTTGGGGTTTTTTGCAAAGAAAGAGGATGGATCGCTAAATCGTTTCTTTTGGAATTCAAGATCTTTTGCATTTGTCGATGATTTATCTTTTTGGAATGGTTTCTTGAAATCGATCGTTTTCGAAAGGATTCATTTTTGGATTGGAGTACCAATTATTTGGAATGTTTTTTTTGGGGAATATGATAAAAAAAAGAAGATTTTGCGAATAGGTTATTATTTTCTGGTTTTGAATTTGGAAAGAAAAAAAAAGGGTTGGGGATTGGATTATTAAAGAAAAGATAGGAAAAGAAAATAGAAGACATCTAAGGTAAGGTGACCCGACTTTAAATTTTGGAAAATGTCTTTGAAAAATGCCAATTTAAATGTGTGTTTATATAATTTAGGGCAAAACAGGTAAGTAATAGTGTAGGTTGAGTTAGTAATGTAGAATGTGTGCAACCTTATCCAGGTAGTCTGAAGCCACACATAACGAAAATTGTTGTAATGCACGCAATAGCCTTTCAGACATTTCTTTTGATCTTTTACAAATGCGTGGATTTTGTCTACCTGTTAATGCTTGTGACATTCTCATTTCTGTGAAACTTTGCTCCTTCCTCAAAATTTCTAAAAAATGATAAAAGTTGGGGTGAGGTTTTCCAATTGTGTGGTTGAAGGAGTTGTGCCATCCCTCTATGGCATTGTTTGTCTTTGCTCCTCCTTCTAAGCAGCTTGTGTAGCAGTTCCACCACTCCACATGGAAACGTGGCTTCCCCCGGCAGCCCGACCTACTTAGATGCCCAATCCATGTGTCTTCAAAATAATTTAGTAAGGGTGTCAATTTTTCTTCGTTTGATGTGTAAAAGTCTGATTCTATAATTGCAGTGTAGTACTCTTCTAAACTATCAGGAGGAACAAAGCAAAGTGCAGTTCGTTTTTTTAATTCGAATTGCAGTTTGCTATCTGGTATGTAATCCACAACTAAGGATGTTTTTCGTATTTTACGCCAAAATGCCTCGGAAAAATGGAAAAAACATCCTTGAATTTGGGTATCCGTGTACATTTTGGTTATAACATTTATCATTGCGAATTCAAAATCGATAATTATTTTCCTAGGACTTTTGTTTGATGTTTTTGATGTTATTACTGTTAAAAGTTCAGTGTACGTTGTGGATTGTTTGTCAGGTAGCAAACTGTATACTAAGGGGACTACTGTATTTTTTATTTTAGCATGAATAGTGTATATTTGGGTGAATGTATGGGGTGTGCTTTTAAAGGTGCCATCCATCATCCAAACATCACTGTTCCCTAAATTGGCTAAATTACGGGGTGTGCTAAAGATAACTATTCATTTTTGACGGGTTTTGTTATCATGCAGTAAGAAAGGTTAGTTAGATATAGAAACAGAGAGTTCAGGAGGAATCAGAATATCAGAGAATGTTTGAGGTGTAACTCTTTGTTTTTACGTTGTATAATTTGTCTCAGATTGGGTATGATGGGCACACTGCTAGCAACATGACTAGGGACATGCTGGGCAATCACCCTCAAAATGGAACCAGAAGAGTCATTGGAGGTGGTTGCAATATCTTTCATTTAATTAATTGTTTCTCTTACCTCAATCTCCATTGCAGAGGCAGAGTGGTTATGCTCTGATGTTTTTACAACGGTGTCATCCAGAGTAACCGCTCTGCCTGTGCAATGGGTTTAGTAGTATTGCTCGCATCTCCAACGTCTCCTTGGTGCTGGTATTCTCTCCTTGCAATACATGTACCCTGCATGTTTCAGAAGTCGGTTTCCTTTGCTTGAGGTAATATTATTTGTTGACATTATCTGAAATGATAATAAAAAAAAGGAAAGTATGTCAGAATTACTAATATATGATTTGTTATTGTTTTTTGGGTTCTGTTTGTTTTCGTACAGTTTTTACGAAAAACATTTATGCAAAGATATCAGTCTGCTTGTTTTTAGTATTTTTACCTTTTTAGTTGTTTTTTGATTGGCTACGTTGGATTAAGTTGAACTATTTGTTGGTTGGTTGATCTTTCATTTTGTTGCCCTGTAAGAAAATTTGAAAAATGTTGGTTTATTGTATGGTCCTTTTTTGCTATGTTACTCTTTCAAGAGAAAAAGGGGTTCATTTATTCTTCTTCTCTTTTTTGAAATATATTTACGTTTTGTATTTCTTTTTGTATGTTTTGAAGATGCTGAGGTTTTTCTTTAGAAGGTGTTCTAAAGCTGGTTGTTTTTCTTTCTTGCTTGAGATCAAATGTTGAAGTTGATATCTGTAGTAGGATATTATATATATATATATATATATATATATATATATATATATATATATATATATATATATATATATATATATATATATATACTGTTTAAATTATTAAATCACTTTTAATAGGATTTAAACATATTGTATTATTTCATGGTTAAAATGCATTACATTTTTTTTAAATTGCAATTTTGACAGCAAAAACATGGAGATTTTAGTTCTGAAACAGTTGCAGAAATGTTCTTCATTTTTTTGCAATATTGTTCAAAATTACTAGGTAATTGCTATTTGTTAATGTTTAATTTAATACTATATTTACCTTTGACAGAGATGTCCTTCTTTGTTGTTGGTGTTCTTTCTTCTAAAGTTTTTCTTTGTATTTGATCACAAATAATTTCTGTGTGCTGTAATTAAGTAAAAGTGATAGGAATTAACATTTAAAAAAATATCAAGGGGTATTTTAATTCTAAAATATCATTCCTTTCATAATATTTAATATATTTTTACACCACATTTTTTCTTTGAGAGAATGAGAGAATGAGATGTTACTGCAGATTTATCCAACAGTCCAACAGTCTTAGCTTTTTTAGTAAAACAATACATTTCCGAAACTTACACGTCTCATAATTTATATTCATAACTCGTTTACATGTCAATGTAACAAAAAACATATATTCTTTTGTTTAGATTTTTTTTGTCTTAATTGCATTTTAATAACACACTTTGGTAGAAAGATAAAAAAATCACTTTCAAAATTGATTCAGAACATTGCAGACATTGTTTATTTTTCATGAATTTTTTAAGATGATTGTCTTTTTGGAACATAAGTAGTAAACTCGTTGTTTAGTTATCATCCTTTAGCTTAAGCTTCATTTCAAATATTTAAATGAAAAGTATTGTTCATTTTGGGTGCGAAAAGGCACTTTTTTCTGTTCTACTACTCTATATTTTATTTAATTAATTCATTTACTTTCAATTTTATAATTTGCTTTTCAATATTCGGCTTGTTGTATAATTGGCTATGGTAATTCCACTGTGTTACTTTCTGTGGCAGCGTGAGAGGTAGCGTAAAAAGCGTCTGCTCTCGCTGATAGTCTGTTGACCACTGATTTCAAAATGGTGGGCAAGCTTTATTTATACTTTTTTGGGTGTCTCACCATTATTTTAGTGAAAATATTCAATTTTATTCATGTATTTTAAGGATTTGTTTGATGTGAGAACCTATAATTTAATTTATTGGAAAAAAGTGACTGTTTAATGTGTTCGTCAGTGCTTACTCCTCCATTTTGTTTGCTGTAGGAACTATTTTTTGTCATGAAAACTGTTGTTGGACTTGTCTTTGAGCATGCTCCTAAAATGGAGGATTGTTTTAAGGTATTTTGTTTCTTTTCTGTGTAGAGTTTCCTTTTCTTCGATTTTTAAATGTAGTCAAATTAATATTAACTTAATTTCTGTTTCTCCTTTTAAAAATGTCGTTTAAAAAATATTTTATGTTACTCGATTAATAGTCGAGTATTAATTTTAATACCAGAGTATCAATCTAAAAAAAAAGGCCGTTTTTAAAAAGAATTATGTGCTCAGTTGCGTTCCACATTTTAATACACTTACCCACCCAAAACCCCTATTTTCCCTGCATCCCGTGCCAGGAGTTATTTTACAAAATTAAAAAATATAAATATTTTTTGGGCGTTGTAATGGTATGCGTAGTATTGTTTTGCGTTGTGATGGCACTTTTAATGCATTCTATTTATATTGCGTTGTAATGGTATGCGTTGTGTAAACAGTCGTTGTAATGGCATGCGTTACAAAAGCATCCGTTGAATAATCATACATTCCAGCAGAGGGACTATCCCTACCCACAACCTGCTATGGACACCATCACACTGAGAAAGGTCTCAGTGGACAGGCCAAACCCTGCTACTCATGCTTCTCTCCCTGGGGAGAGGCCAGTTCCTTCTCACTTACTACTATGCATGCCTCTCACCCTGGGGACTGTATGGCATAAATACTATGACAAAGTAAAGTGTAAATTCTTTTTTTTAATATACAATCCCACAAGACTCTTGCGGGATAACAAAAATAGAAAGAGGTAGACAACATCTCTTTCCCCTCTATTATGTACATCTGTAGCCATAGGGAGGAGTCTCTCTGCAGAGGTAGCACGTCATTGCACCCCACTACGCTCATTTGTCATCTCGTAGGATAGTCTCAGCAGAGGGGCCAGTACCTCCCCATACACTACTATGCATGCTTACCTTCCTGTAGAGGGATGTTAGCAGCAGAGGCCAGTCCCTCCCCACACCTTCTTACACACACCCAACACCCTGAGGATAGCTGTCAATGGAGAAGTCAGTCTCTCTCCATACCCTACTAAACACATCCTACATTTAAGTGGGAGGTTTCAGCAGAATAGCCAGTCCCTTTTCACACCCTACTTTTCACACCCATTATCCAAGACACAGTATCCAGCAGAGAGACCAGTCTCTCCCATGCCCTACTTGGCACAGCCATCATCCCAGAGAAAGTTCTCAGTGGAAAGGCCAGTCCCTCTTCATATCCTGCTATGTACACCCATCACCTGGAGAACAGCTGTCAACTTAGAGATGAGTACATCTCCAGACCCTGCTTTGCACACAGGTATCCCTAAAATAGATTGCTTTCTATGCTATGCTCACCTGCCATCCAAAACAGAGGTCTCCTCAGAGAATCCAGTTCCTCTCTATTCCCTACTATGCACACCTGTTATAGCCAGAGAGAGGTATTTGTGAAAATGTCAATTTTTTTAAACACCCTACAATGGACACCCATCATCCATGAGAGAGGTATTGGTGGAGAGGCCAGTTCCTTTCTACACCCTCCTATTCACACCTGTTATCTAACAAAGAGGTTTCAGCTGAGAGGCCACTCCCTTCCCTCAACCTACTGTGCACATCCGTCACCCCAGAGAGAGGTCTCAGGGGAGAGGCCAGTACCTCTCCATACCCTACTTTCACCCATCACCCTGAGGATAGCTGTTAACATAGAGGTGATCCCTCTCTATACACTACTATGCACAACCGTTATCCCAGAGAGATTCCTTAGCAGAGATGACAGTTGTTTTTTATACCCTACTATGCTCACTTGTCACACAAGAGAGAGATCTGAGCAGGGAGGCCAGCCCTTTCCCACATTGTACTTTGTACACTTGTGACCCAAGAAAGAGGTCTCAGTAGAGAGGCCAGCCCTTACCACAGCCTATTATGTTCACCTGTTATGTAACAGAGAGGTCTCCGTGGAGAGGCCAGCACTTTTCACACGCTACTCTGCACACCCATCATGCCAGAGGGAGGTCTGAGGGGAGTGAAAAGGCTTTCTACACACACTAGTACACACACTCGTCATCCCAGAGAGATTTCACAATGGAGAGGCCAGTCCATCGCTACACTATTTTATGGGCCCTCGGCATTCAAAAGAGAGGTCTGAGCAGAGAAGCCAGTCTCTCTGTATACCCTAATATGCACACACGTTCTTTAAGACTGAGATCTCTGCAGAGAAGCCACTCCTTGGTCACATTCTACTATATACACTCATCATTCTGGGGAGAAGTCTAAACAGAGATAATACTCCCTGATCACACTATATTACATTTACATATTAGTCAATATAGAGATTTCAGGATACAATACAGTCTCTTCTCACACACTACCATGCACAGCTTTATCCCTCAAAGGCACGAATGCAGATTGGATAGTTCCTCTGTTAATCCCACATGTGCATTTTGAAAAAAAAGTGTTACTTTATGTTAAAGAAAACCTTGAAATTCACACAAAAAAACAAAAGTTAAAGTGCCATTATAGTTAGGAATTGTAATTATATTGTGTTTCAATTTTTTTTTAAACTTAGACATTCACTGATAAAACAAATGGTTATAGTGACGTTATGGTTATGTGTGATAATAAGATCTGATTTGATTTTTTAAAAGACCTTAGATATTCACTTAAAAAAACAAAGGTATCATTATGTTTAGGTGCAAATTTCAGTGCCAACTAAGGGGCCCATTAGGATGGCCGGTGGATCGCCCCCGCCAGGCCCGCAGTAGCCACCGCTGGCCTGGCGGGGCCGATCCGCCCACCATTCATGCCGGAATGACCACCCGCCATATTAGTATGGCTGGGGGGTCCATGGTGGATGGAAAGACCGTCTGCCGCTTTTTCACCCCGGTCGCAATGCGACCGGGGCAGAAAAGGGTTCATATGGCCGCTGTGTCTATCAGACAACGCCAGCCATATTACAATGGGCTTTGACAAATGCCTTTAAAGGCATGCAGAGTCTGCTTTGGGGGCGTTGCCTGCCATGCTGTGCATGGAAGTGCACAGCATGCCTTCCTGCCATTGTGGCGGGCGGTGCTGAGTGCACCGCCCGCAACAATGGTAGGAATGTTGGATGCGCGCCGAAATGTGGCAGGCGCATCCTAATGCTGGCCACGGGATCCCCGCCCTTATGGCGGGCAGTCCCTTTCACCGGTAGGATGACGGGCAGACAAAGTCCGCCCATCATCCTAATGGGCCCCATAATGTTTTGAACTAAAAGAAAACACAGAAATTCACAAGTTATAGTTAGTAGGGCTCACTGTAACGTGCGTCTTCACCACACACTGTTATAGCGTCACATATTGTATCACTCATGTCATGTTCTATGACATCATTTATGCCATCAGTGTTGACATCTCAAGCAACATCTTGATGACATCAGTTATTACATCATCCAATGAATGTGTTAATTAGTTTTTTTATTTTGCATAGCGGCGGGTATGCAAAATATACCCTATCAGTTCTCTACACAAATGTTATTCAGTTGTTCAGTCTGTGTCCAGCTAATGGGTGTAAGTCTTTGGAAAATATGTGTGCTCCTAATGCATCATAGCTGTGTTGAGATTTCTGAATCTTTGTATATAGGAGTAACTCTATGTGCAGAGGACAGTTGACAACTTGTGGCCAGTATGTTTAACACATGTTCTTGGGTTCTGCATTTTTTTTTCGAAGAGGTCAGAAATTGTATGTATTGTTAGCCACCTTGACTGTTTTGTGAGAATCGTCTCAGCATGACAATTTCTACCTAGCACAGATAATTGTGTGCAAAGATACTAACCTATGGACATGTGCTTGACAAGCTACAAAAGATGAGCGACATATAAAGCTGTCACTAGAGTTTGAGGGCTACAAGTATTATGAACTTTAGGCCTTGAGAACCACAAGACATGGCAGTATTGACACAAGAAGGCTTTGCATGCCAGTCTTTGCTATATGCACAGGTTCTACTGAGGAACAAGAAACATGACCATTGTTTGATATATATTATGGGCGATAACTCATCAGATAAGTTGAATAAAACCCTGATGAAGTCCTTATATGGGAACGAAACACATTGGCTGGGATGATTTTGATAGAATACATTTAAAAAAACTTTGGATTGAAACACAATTTCATGGCTCCAGCTTTTTTGGACATCTAAGAAGGATTGTATATTGTATATACAGATTGTATATTTGTACATGGGATAACGAGAAGACTTTAATATCAAAAAACGATTTCTGAACATTCTCAAGAACTTCTTTGGACTATTTTAGCACTCACTTTTTGTATAGGACCTTCAGGCCTTGAATATAGTTAGTGAATAGTCTTTCGTTGGACATATTGTGTGTGTGGCTCACTGGTTAGAGGCGGCAGACCCGAGAGCAGAGGACGGCCCGGGACCAGGGTTCGATTCCCGGCGCGGCAGGTTTCTGGACCAGGGACAGCGGACTCGATAATTCTCTCGCCTCGGTGCCCACTCTGATCAGCGATCACAGTCGGCAACTCTGGGCATTAGCTTGCCTCATCTTCACTAATGGCCCCACCAGACCGCCGGGGATGCCTGGTCTCACCCTGGAGATACCCATTAAGGGACCATCTCTCAGGGAAGCCAGGAAGGGTTTCGCAGCGGTCGAAGCGCCTTGGGACCCTACGGGTAAGTAGTGCGCTATATAAATGCCAATACAATACAATACATATTTGGCATAGAGTGAACACTTGTTGTGTGCTTCCTGTGCGTCCCATTGTAGTTATCTCTATGTTAGCCTAACTGTGCATGTTGTAGGCCTCATTTTTCTTTACATGTTACTTTATAAACATGCTTGCTTTTGTGCCACATTGTACTTTTACACGGAACCTACATATTTTTTTGCATTCTTTTCTTTTCCTGGCGATTTAGTCTGAACATGATAGACAAGGTCATACAGCAATGCCATTTATTATTCTTTCTGGCTGGGAACCTGCACCTAGAATATAACACATGAATGCAGCGGTTGTTTGTGTGCACATGTCTCCTATCATATAGCTGGGTCTGTGAGCCAAATAGACACATATGGAAAGAGAATTCTAAGACAAGTGCGATCTGTCTGCTGAGATATAGAGAGTCAATCTGGGAATGCTAAAGTATGGGGTCTGCCAGTCATCCCAGAGATATTTGATATATAATCATTTAGCTTCAGTAGCAGGGTAGGGGGTTTACGTTGCTCTGTCCTAATAAAAGGACTTTTCATGGGAATTTCACGGTATATGCATTATTAACCATGCTAACAGTATTTTAGTATGCATTTATTTTCTAATTACGGCATGTATACTGCCTTTCAAAGCACAATTGTTTTAATAAATATTTTAACTTCATTTGTGTCTCTTGGTTATTTTATTGTGGCTAAGTACAAGTTAGAAGGCAAAAGGGTGAGTCCTGTTACCATCATCCCTGAGAGGGTTGAGAGGGTTGTGTCTGGGGTGCAAATCCACTTGTTTCTCTGGTAAGGTTAGGAGGGCAAGTGAGGCACTATAGCTAGTTGGACTCGGACTCATAGATACTACGGTGATATGGTGACTCTGTTCCTAAGTACTGATGTTTTATGGTTCCAAGCATAGTTTTGTTGTAGAGCAGAATCCCTGCAACATGGCGCTGCCAACATTTGGTCTGGTATTTACTTGCGGGACCCCTGAGTAATGCTTGCAGGGCTAGTTCTAGTGCCTGTCTCCGGTGCCACTGCACCAGGTGCTAACTTTGCGTGGGGGGGCCTGTTTGCTAGTTTATATTGTGCTTATAAGCACCTGCTGCCTGTTCCTGGTCTCCAGCAATTTTCAGGCAACAATTAATATGTCAAGTAAACTCTGTGGATTAATGTTCTTCAAGGTGAGATCAGAGTTTTGTCTAGTAGAACTTTTGACTCCTGCAAGTTTTGATTCATGGCAACGTGGTACAGAGGGTTAATATGCCTGTTGCAAAGAACATGTAGCATGCAGATCACAATGTGAATGTAATGTTAATAGGTCAGTGGGTTACTGTTTTTGCCAGTGACTTACTTTTGTTAGTTGCAATTTACAGTGAGCTATTAACTGTCAAAGAACTGCATGCAGACTTCAAAGGATAGATTAGAGCTTTTGGATTTTTCCCCCAGACTTTCATTATTATAATGTTGCAGAAAGGATTAATTTGGGCACTGTTAGACCTGGCATCCTTGGCGTGGTGTCCCCCTATCTTTTTGCCTCTACCCCCTGTATTTTTGATGCTGTGCTGGATTTCGTTTTTGCTGGTTTAGATGCTTTGGGCACTTGGCCACTGCTGTTCAGTGTCAAAGTGCAAGTGCTCCCTGCACTGATTGTGCCACCCACATGAGTAGCCCTAAAATGGTGTCTCAGGTCTGCCACCGCGGTGCCTGTGTTCAGTCTGTGAACTGCTATGTCCTCCTGGTCAGTGTCCCCAATGGCCAGGCCTAACCCTAGCCTTTCTGTACACATTTGTCACTCCTATGGAAGACCCAAGGTACCCCTTTCGGCAGGGTGCAGTGCAGGTGAAAGGTAGAGAATGTACTAGTGCAGGTGACATGCTCTGGTAGTGAATTACATCCATTTTCATTCTTCATTGTAAGGCTATCTTGCCCAATATGCTATCATGGGGAATGCTGGCTACTGTGGCTACCAGCATACCTTCCCATAGGAGCAAGATAGGACATAAAAGTCTGGTATCCCAGAACTCAGAATTTAATAACAGATCTTTTAGGAAAGGTTGTTTTTAAATCCTGTGTTTGAGAACAGCACTTTTAGAAAGTTGCTGTTCTCTTGTCTGACCTTTCTGTGTGCCTTGGCATGTTTGTGAATTGACTGTCTGGTTTGAGAGTGACAAAGGCTGGGAGCCCCCAGGAGGCTGGCTGAGTCAGCCCTAGGCTGAATGACTGCATCTGCAACTTGAGTGGTGGCATGGGATAGCACATATGCCAGAATAGGGCTGTGCCTGCCTTCCACAATGCTGGCTCCACCCCCTGCTGGGCGGCTGACGACCCTGCCCCTCTCCCTGAAAGGAAAGGAGAGGCCAGGAAAACAAAGTGCTCAAGGAACACCCATAACTGGTTCAGACTGGGCTCAGAGCCCTCCTGCACAAAGGGATCAAAGACGTTTAGGGGTATAAGTACAGGACCCCTGACTACAGAAAATTAGATCATCATGGAATCAATGTCTGGTTTACTTCCTATGAAATTGCATTATGAATGAATGGTGTGCCTGAACAGCATTGGGGGGCGGGCCTTTGGAAACATTTTGAGGCTTCTGGGAGGAGTGCTCTAGAGCCCTTAGAGTTAGCAGGTACCATGACCTACCCCAATATGGAGAAGGCCTTATGTCTCAGGTATGGACTTACTCCCGAGCAGTACAGACTGTAGTTTAGGATCTCTAAGAAGAGAGAGTCCGAGACTTAGATGGAGTGTGTGAATTTCTACTCACGTGCACTGGAAGGTTGGATGAAGGGCAGCAAAGTAACTGATTATAAGGGGTTGCTGCATTTAATTAGTTGGGAGCTCTTGAGTAGTCTTTGTGTTGCAGAGCTGCCCCAGCATCTTTTAGACAGCAAGCTGACAGACCCCATTGAGCTTGCTAAGGAGGCGGACCACTGGACTAGTACTAGGGTCCACAGAGGAATTGTGGGTACCAAAGCCAAAAGTGGGCAGGCTCCCCAGCAGACGAGTGGGGTGGACAAGTGTTACCAAAAGGAGTTCTCTCAAGGGCCCCAAATAGTTCCCAGGGAAAGGAATTCCAACCTCACAGATCTAGACAGCCATGGGCCCCTAGGGGCAGGCGGGACAACAGAGACAACAGGGACAACAGGGTTACCCCTACCTGCTATCACTGCAATGAGGTGGGCCACTTTGCTCATGGATGTCTCAAGAAACCTCCAGCACCCACTGGTGCTCCAGGCCCAGTGTTAACAAGTGTAGCTTTGGGAGGGGATTTGATTTCTAGTGGGGAGGAGGGACTAGCAGTTATGACCCTTGTCTCTTTAGGAGACCAAGAGATGGTCCAGGAAACCTTACTGCCTCCTAACACTAAGAAATACGGGATGAAGGTGATCATAAATCGGAGAGAAATAGAGACTCTGAGAGACACAGGAGCCAGCGTGACATCCGTGAGGTATCAGTGGGTGTCTGAAGAGCAGGTCATCCCCAATGTACTCCTCCCTGTAGTGGCAGCTGACAGCTCAGTGCGCCTCTGCAAAGTGGTGCATGTTCCCTTCGAATGGGGAGGGGTCTCTGGTCTCTTGGAAGTTGTTGTCAGTGATGCCTTGCCTGTAGACTGTCTGCTAGGTAATGACCTGGAGAGTTCTCCATGGAAGGATGTGGAGCACCCAACTCATTTTGAGATGTTGGGTTTGCCTGTGTATACCTGTATGACCACGCGTGCTATGGCAGCCAGTAAGGGTGATTCAGCAGAACTGGAGCCTGAAACAGTGGCCCAGAGACCTGTCAGGAGAGGAAGAGGCAGGGGGCGCTGGAAACCAGTCCCAGCCATTCCCACAGTCCAGGAAGGAGCAGAACCTGACGGGGATGTCCTGAAACCTACAGGGGAACAGGTGGCCGAACTGGGCGACCTGCCTGAGCTGACCCATTGGCAGCAAGAAGGTGGGCCCTCAAGGGAGGAATTATGCAAGGTGCAGTACGACTGCCCTTCCCTCATTGGTGTGCGGCAACAGGCTGCAGACCAGGCAGCAGGTGGAGCGTCCAAACATCATCTCATTTACTGGGAAGATGAGTTACTGTATAGTGAGCCTAAGTTTGCTGAGCCTGGTGCAGCCCGTGTGCTGGTGGTACAAAAGCACTTCAGGAACTTCCTAATGGGTCTGGCTCATGATGTGCCTCTCCCAGGACATCTGGGGCAAGACCTTCCAAAGGCTTGTCACCCACTTCTACTGGCCCCAGTTGAAGAAGCACGTTGGTAGCTTTTGTAGAACTTGCCAAACATGTCAGGCCAGTGGCAAGAGTGGAGAGAAGAGCAAGGCACCCCTCCAACCTTTTCCTGTGGTGAGCACCCCTTTCGAACAGGTGGGAATCAACATCATGGGGCCCCTGGAACCTAAGACAGCCTTAGGCAACAGGTTCATCCTGGTCTTGGTAGACCATGTCACATGGTACCCGGAAGCAGTCCGTCTTAGGACAATCACAGCTCCCGTGGTGGGCCGTGCATTGATGGGGATCTTTTCCCGTGTGGGGTTCCCCAGAGAGGTGGTCTCTGACCGGGGTACCAACTTCATCTCTAGCTACATGAAGTCTCTGTGGGAGGAGTGTGGGGTAACTTATAAGTTCACCACTCCTTACCACCCTCAAGGAAATGGGTTGGTTGAAAGGTTCAACCGCACCCCGAAAGGTATGATTATGGGCCTAGCGGAGCCCATGAGACAGAAGTGGCATGTGTATCCACCATGCCTGTAGTTTGCCTACAGAGGGGGTGCCTCAGAAGTCATTAGGTTTCAGTCCCTTTGAACTCATGTATGGCCACCCTGTTAGAGGACCTCTCACACTGGTGAAGGAGGGGTGGGAGGAATCCCGTGGGAAGACACCCCAGGATGTGTTCAGCTATGTGCTGGCCTTCCGCAACCAGACACAACGCTTCAGGAAGCTCGCTTGGGAGAACCTGGAAGCTAGCCAGGAAGAAATGAAAAGATGGTACGACCAGAATACCACTCTGGTTGAATTTCAACCTGGGCAGAAAGTGTGGGTGATGGCGCCAGTGGAGCCTTGTGCGCTCCAAGACAAGTGGACTGGGCCATATGAAGTGGTGGAGCGCAAGAGCAAAGTAACCTACCTGGTTAACTGGAAGACTCCCAGGCAGCCCCTGAGAGTCTTGCTTGTGAACTGCATCAAACCCCACTTTGAGAGGACTGAAGTGACATTGCTCATGGCTACAGATGCTGGAAGGGAGGAGGATAGTGATCCTCTCCCTGACCTCCTGGGAGCTAAGGAGCACGGCGGGTCAGTGTATGGTGTGGTCCTCTCGCCCACCCTGACCCCAGAACAGCAGAGGGACAGTCTCCAGGTGTTGGGTCAGTTTGCCTCCCTGTTCTCCCTGACCCCAAGTGTCACCAACTGGTGCGTCCATGATGTGGACACTGGAGAAAGTCTGCCTGTGAAACAGACGTTTTACAGGGTAGCTGACAAGGTCAGGGCAAGCATCAAGGAAGAAGTTTCCAAGATGGCGCTCGGGGTAATTGAGCCCTCCAGCAGCCCCTGGGCTAGCCCAGTGATCTTGGTGCCAAAAGCTGCTGCGCCCGGTGTCACTCCAGAACTCCGGTTTTGTGTGGACTACCATGGGCTCAGTGCAGTCACCAAGACTGACGCACACCCCATCCCCAGAGCTGATGAGCTCGTGGATCGGTTGGGAGCTTCTCAGTACCTCAGTATATTTGATTTAACTTCTGGGTACTGGCAGATTTCCTTAACTGAAGGGGCCAAAGAGAGGTCTGCATTCTCAATGCCAGAGGGGCACTTCCAGTTCAGAGTCATGCCCTTTAGGTTGAAGAATGCCCTTGCCACATTCCAGAGACTGGTTAACCAGGTACTGACCTGGCTGGAGAAATTTAGCGCTGCATACCTGGATGACATTGCTGTGTTCAGCTCCACATGGGAAGAACACTTGCAAGACCTGTGTTGAAGGCTCTGCAAAGGGCAGGCCTCACTATCAAGGCCAACAAGTGCCAGATAGGGAAGGGATCTGTGGTGTACTTGGGACACCAGGTAGGGAGCGGCCAGGTGGCACCCCTACAGGCGAAGATTGATACCATTCTGGCTTGGGAGCCACCCAAGACCCAGACAGAGGTGAGAGCCTTTTTAGGTCTCACCGGCTATTACAGACGGTTTGTCAAGGGATATGGCACCATTGTTGCCCCCTTGACAGAGCTGACTTCCGAGAAGCAGCCCAGTAAAGTTAATTGGACCGAAGCCTGCCAAACTGCTTTTGATGCCCTGAAGACTTCCATGTGCACAGCACCGGTGCTCAAGGCACCTGACTTCTCCAGTGAGTTCATAGTGCAGACAGACGCTTCAGCGCATGGTGTGGGATCAGTACTCTCACAGATCAACGATGAGGGCTGGGACCAACCTGTAGCTTTCATTAGTAAAAGGCTACTCCCCAGAGAACAGAGGTGGAGTGCAATTGAAAGGGAAGCTTTTGCTGTGGTCTGGGCTCTGAAGAAGCTAAGGCCCTACCTGTTTGGAACTCACTTCCGTGTTCAGACAGACCACAGGCCCCTCTGATGGTTAATGCAGATGAGGGGTGAGAACCCAAAACTGCTGAGGTGGTCCAGCTCCCTACAGGGAATGGACTTTACGGTGGAACCCCGCACTGGCACAGTACACACCAATGCTGATGGTCTGTCCAAGTTTATCTGCCTTAGTGAACAGAACTCCAAAGAGGGTGGGTTCTCCCCGCTTTCAGCTGGAGGGGACATGTGTTAGACCTGGCGTCCTTGGCGTGGTTTCCCCCTATCTCTTTGCTTCTACCTCATGTATTTTTGATGCTGTGCTGGATTTCGTTTTTGCTGGTTTAGATGCTTTGGGCACTTTGCCACTGCTGTTCAGTGTCAACGTGCAAGTGCTCTCTGTGTAAATTGTTATTGTGATTGGTTACCCATTATTGGCATATTTATGTCACCAAGACGTCCCAGGTAGAGTACACTGAGTGTGCCAGGGCTGGTGATAACAAATGGTACTAGTGGGCCTGCAGCACTGATTGTGCCACCCACATGAGTAGCCCTAAAATTGTGTATCAGACCTGCCACAGCATTGCCTGTGTACAGTCTCTGAACTGCCATATCCTCCTGGTCAGTGTTCCCACTGGCCAGGCCTAACCCTTACCTTTCTGTACACATTGGTCACTCCTATGGAAGGCCCAAGATACCCACTTGGGCAGGGTGCAGTGTAGGTGAAAGGTAGAGCATATACTAGTGCAGGTGAGTGGTGACATGCTCTGGTAGTGAATTACAGCCATTTTTATTTTTCACTATTGTAAGGCTATCTTGCCCCATAGGCTATCATGGGGAATGCTGGCTACAGTGGCTACCAGCATACCTTCCCATAGGAGCAAGATAGGACACACAAATCTGGTATCCCTGAACTCAGAATTTAATAACACATCTTTTAGGAAAGGTTGTTTTTAAATCCTGTGTTTGAGAACAACACTTTTAGAAAGCAGCTGTTCTCTTGTTTGACCTTTCTGTGTGCTTTGGCCTGTTTGTGAATTGACTGTCTGGTTTGAGAGTGACAGAGGCTGGGAGCCCCCAGGAAGCTGGCTGAGTCAGCCCTAGGCTGAATGACTGCATCTGCATCTTGAGTGGTGGGAGGGGACAGCACCTGGGCCTGAATAGGGCTGTGCCTGCCTCCCACAATGCTGGCTCCACCTCCTGCTGGGCGGCTGACGACCCTGCCCCTCTCCCGAAAGGAAAGGAGAGGCCAGGAAAACAAAGTGCTCAAGTAACACCCAGAACTGGTTCAGACCGGGGTCCTGCACAAGTGGATCAAAGACTTTTAGGGGTATAAATACAGGACCCCTGATTACAGAAAATTAGATCATCCTGGAATAAAGAAGGAACCTCTGCCAAGGAGAAAGCTAAAACTGAAGAAGGAAGACTGCCCTGCTGTTGCTCTGCTGGACTGACCTGCTGTTGCTTTGCTGCCAAGGAGAGGGGAAGGATTTTGCTTTGTGCTGTGTCCCCTTGCTTGAAGGAATCTCCAAGGGCCTGAGAAGAGCTGGCTCCCTGTTAAGAAGTCCCAGGAACAAAAGGATTTCACCCCCAGCTTCCCTGAACTCCGCTGAGAGAGTTCTGTCCTTCCTAGAGTACTTGGGCCAGTTGTGGTGCCTCAGGAATTTGTACGTGTGTTGGGAAGCTGGAAACCAAGCTTTTAAGGAACTTTTCTGCAAGTTTGATCCCATCCCCAGCATAGCAAGAACGTTTCCGCCGCTATGAAGACCGAGATCATCGCAGCACCTGTCGTCGCTGCCTGAAGACGTTGCATCCTTCATTTGCGGGCAGATTTCCGCCGCTGCGAACATCGTTGCAGAGCCTGTTGCCCCTGGGTGAGACCACCGCATCACGCCGCTGCGAGAATTGTCGCAGAGTTATCGCATCCAGGAACTGCGAGTGAAAGATCGCCGCCTAGCTGTGCATCGTCGCTTCAGAGATCGTCGCAGTCCTTCAAGATCGTCGCAGCATGCCTTTGCGAGCATTTTAATACAGAACATCCGCACCGGAATCCATATAAGGTATCGCCTCCCTCCCCATACAGACCGGATTCTTTGCAACACGCCTGCTAAGTCCAGCGGAATTGTCGCATCGCCTCTCCAAGGTCTCAGGAGTGATGCATCGCTTGTTTTCCACCGCACCAGCTTCTGTTTTGGAACTTTGTTGCATTTAAAGGTACTTGTCGTTTTGGTCTTGTATAGTTTAGATTAAATACCTTTATTTTTCTAAACTGTTGTGGAGTCAGTTTGTGGCGTTTTCACTGTGTTACTATGAGTATTGATACAAATACTTTACACATTGCCTTTGATAAGGGGCAACTTCCTCAACAATGGAAGGAGGCAGTTGTGAATCCCATACGGAAAAACTCGGCACTGCCATGGATAGAACTTTCCAACCTCCGTCCCATCTCCCTGCTGCCTTTCCTGAGCAAACTGGCCGAGAAGCATGTAAACATCCATGTTTCCAGTTTCATAGAGGCGACAGGGGGTCTGGACCCTTCACAATCTGGGTTCAGGCCCAACTACAGCACCGAATCTGCACTGCTCTCCGTGACCGATAACATCAAGATGTCACAGGATAGAGGAGGGTCGATGATTCTGGTGCTGTTAGACCTGTCTGCCGCCTTTGATACTGTGTCTCATGACATTCTTCTTGGTCGTTTGCGGAAGATGGGTATTGGAGGTGTGGCACTGTCCTGGCTAGAGAGCTTCCTCTCCGGCCGCTCACAATCTGTCAGCTTGCGCCCCTATCGCTCTACCTCTAGAGTGCTCACTAAGGGGGTGCCACAGGGCTCATGTCTAAGCCCCACATTATTTAATGTGTACATGGCCCCCCTCGCTGAGATTGTGAGGGAGTATGGGTTCACACCGGTGTCATACGCCGATGACACCCAACTCCTCTTTCCTTTCCACTCTCTTACTTCTGACGTTAAGAACAACTTTGCCGAGGGCATGAGAGCAGTGTCCAACTGGATGGCTTCCAACTGCCTCCAGTGCAATGTCGGGAAGACCAAGGTAATGCTTTTTGGGAAAGCCAGTATACTCTGGTCTCCCGACTGGTGGCCCTTAGATCTAGGACCTGTACCCTGCCCAAAGCTGTCAGTCAAAAACCTGGGAGTGAAGCTTGACTAGAATCTAACCCTAAAAGAGCATGCAAATTGTATTACAGGAGAATATGTTTTTGAACAATTGGTCTGTTGAGGCGAGTCTTCCCTCTTCTACCTGACATCCACAGAAAGACCCTTGTACAGGCCTTGGTGATAAGTCGGTTAGATTACTGCAAAAGCCTTTTAATATCAGCTAATGAGGATGCATTGAACCGATTGCAGGTGGTCCAAAACACGGCGGCTAGATTAATTCTTAATGCCCCCACAAGAACTTTGTCTAAACCCCTCTTGAGGGAGCTCCATTGGATACCAATACGGCAACGTATTAAATTTAAAATTTGTTGTACAGTGCACAAATGCCTCTTTGGAGATGGCCCCGAATATCTTGCTCAAAAATGTCATTTATACAAACCGGATTGTCTTCTACGATCTAGCAACCAATTTCTACTGGAAACTCCATTAATTAAGAAGACCAGACAAGGGGGTCGTGCCCTATCACTTATAGGACCGACTCTGTGGAACAAACTTCCCATCAGTCTCAGACAAATCACCAAGCACCTCTCCTTTAGGAAAACCTTAAAAACATTTCTGTTCCAAGAAATATAATCCCCCTATAGCTTTCCCGCAGAAGCACTGAAGTCTGTTATCCACGGCGAACAAAGCGCGGAGATACCCCTTACGGGGTCGAGTCCAGCGCGATACAAGAAATTAAATAAATAAATAAATAAATAAGCCTTGACTGCTCGTGCCAAGCTACCAAGGGGAAGAACAGGGGATATCTCAGAGGGTTTCCTCCTTACCCTGATTAGAAGCAATGGTCCCTATTTGGACAGTGGTACCTACTTCTGCCAACTAGAGAATCCCAGTTCTAACAGGTACAAATCAGTTCTTGTTTTTAAAGAGAGCCCCAATCCATTGTGTTACATTTTAAATCCAGAGTTTGTGCTTCCCCAGACAAAGTACTCCTCAACAATACTGCCTATCTGTATAGATAATATGTGAATCCACCCCTGTTGTCCTCAGTCTAATGTAGCATTCCCTATTCACTGATTTAAACACCGATGATTGATAGTCTCTATGTAATGTGTGTGTTATGTAAAGTTCTCTGACACCCTTCACTATTTTAGTGATGCTATAAAATTAATTAAATGCATCTGAGGGAAAGTGGGTATAGAGCCTGTTAAAGGGTGGTGGAGAGGGAATCCTTGTTGGATGTGGTCATTGGGGGGCGCCAAATACATTGTCTCACTGGTCGCCACCAATGCTAAAGCTGGCCCTGAATGCTTGTGCTTATTCACAATACCCCCGCACCTTTTACCAGAGATGTCCATGGTGCTAGGGATTTATCCTTCACTGATATTGGGGAGAACCTAGTTCTGTTTGTTTTTTTTCAGCTTGAAAATTAAAAGTTTTTCTAGTCCATACTTGTGCTAATCTTTGAATCCTTCCTGAATTAGTAAGGGCTAAACCTGTGGCTATTCCTTTTAATTGGTAGGCGTGGTCCCGACAGTGGTGGGGAACATGAGGTGTTTATTAAAATACCCCTCACACATCAACAGGCCCCTTGGTGTCATGCTACTTCATCGGGGTCTTCGCACCCCTCTACGGGATGCGGCGTGCTACGACCTACGTCTGCGCGGTGTGCGAGTAGGGGTGTGTGCAAAATTTAAAACCCCACCTTACTCACATTTTTAAACAAAATTTGTAATTTATAGAATAGTGAATGAAAATAAATAAAGGCTATTGTGTACCTAAATCCTTTTCAAGAAAGTATCTGCGTATTTCTCAAAACATAATGTTAAAAGCTGTTGAGCCTTAAGAGCCTCAGAACGTGGAGGGTTATATCGAGCCAATTTGCATTGATTCCAGAGCGAGTCTCCACCCTGCTTTCCCCACGCGGGAGTAAGGTGGGGATTTGTGCACCCCGTCCTGAAGAAGGAGTTACGACTCCGAAACATGTTGACGTACAAATGAGGAGGTGTACATTGTAAAATATAGGAATCTCGCCAACACACCTTTTTAATAGTGCCAGCTTGGGGAATTATTAAAGATTTCTTAGTGACCCTCACGAGCCAGGCACTTTTTAACCTATCACTACAAACCTCACCACTCACTTTAAATTTTGCACGTACCCCTACTCGCACACCACATAGTTGAATAAAGTGCTCCCGCGCAGACGCAGGTCGTAGCAAGCCGCATCCCATAGAGGGGTGCGAAGACCCCGATGATGAAGCATGACACCAAGGCGCCTGTTGGTGTGTGAGGGGTATTTTAAGAAAGACCTCATGCTCCCCACCACTGTAGGGACCACGCCTACCCAGTAGTGGATTACTTTTGTTTATATATACTTGACTAGGGAGAATGAATCCACTGTTTTCTCTCTCTCTCCCCTTTTTGTTGTTTTTCTATTCATGTTAATTGTCACCCGGCGGTCACTCAGCATTTATTGCAACACAGAGTTCCCAACGACACACCTAATAGATTTGGAACCGACAATCAAAAAGAGGAGATAAAGAAAATGGCAGCGCAACTAAGAACTGATCCAAAAAGGAGAAGAGTAGAGCGGATGTACAGATCTGCCGCCCCTAAGAAATCTCACCAGAACAAGAAGGACTTTAACAAGCTTCAGAAACTAGTGAGCAAGCTAGCACAAGCCACTATTAATACCGTACAGGCGATAGAAAAAATTGAAGAGATGACGGTGAACATTCACGCTAAAGTCACGGATATCCAAAACCTTGTACATTCTTCACATAGAAAGAGTAACGAGGCGGACATGCGTTTAAAACAGAGAGACAACCGACCAGACAGGACTAAATCATTATCTAAAGAGGAAACGTTGGCCTTAATCTGAACATATGATCTATCGGACCACAAGGAAGAGGATAGAATCAAAACAATACCACTAGACGCTAACAGAACATCGAGAAAAAACGATAGAACATCCAACCCCCACAACTTACAGCACATACAGCTAACACCAAACAAAGCCGAAAACGCGAACGCTAGTAAAAAAGAAAAACATCTGACCTGTCTACTACTCAACTGTCGATCAGCAACCAAACATGCATCGGACATAGCAGACCTCATCCTCAACAAGGACATTGACCTGGCAATCCTTACAGAAACATGGCTTACGGAATCTTCATCCCCAACCATGGATCTGTTAGTACCACCGCAATTCAACATTTTGAGACTTGATAGACACAAAAAGCTAGGGGGAGGGATAGCCTGTATTCATCGATCTGACATAGGGGTTAAACAAATTCAGGCCGACCCGCTAGAATCATGTGAGTATCTTGGTCTTAACATAAGATCAACTAACATTCAACGATGCAACTTGCATACATTTTACCACCCACCTGGAGATAACGCAAAGTTTAAAGTAGAGTAAATGGAGATCATAACAGCCAACTCTAACAACGCTGCCAATAACATATTTCTAGGCGACTTCAACCTTCACTGGTAGAACTGCAATGACAAACTGGTCAACATGCTTAAAGGTTTCCTCACTGAACTAAACCTCACTCAAGCGTGCACACTACCCACACACTCTAAAGGAGCGACGTTAGACTGGATTATCTCAAGAAACAAAGTTGCAACAATCCACTACATAACACCATGTGACTGGTCTGATCATCACGCCATAACATTCATGATACCCACAACGAGAAAAGGTAGGACCAGACAACCTTTCAAGGCCAAAAAATGGACTCGAGACACAAAAGAAGCAAATATGGAACTACTGGTCGAAAGCTGCGAAAGAAACTTAAAGCCACCCAACAACCTGGAAAAAGTTAACGAGCTGACGGATCACTACATAGCAGCTGTCGAAAATATCGTTAATAACACCATGCCATTAAAATTGAAATGAATCTCAGAGAAGACTAAAAACCCGTGGTTTAACGAAGCACTAAACGAAGATAGACGCAAATTGAGAATGGCCGAAAGAAAATGGAGGCAACACCCATCATCTCCTGAACTGGAAGCCCTCAGAAAAATAAGGAACCAATATAATAAAAAGATCATCAACTCAAAAAAGGAATTTATAAGAGCAGAACTGGATAATGCCAAAAACAGACCCCGAAAACTATTTGAAATCCTAAAGGAGCAATCAAACAAACTAGCCAAAACAGTGCAAGAAAATTCAAATACACCTCTAAGCTGTGATGAATTTTCCACATTTTTCACGGAAAAGGCCAAAGCACTCGAAATAGAGCTTAGAAACTCGGCGTTGAACCTTCCCAACAAACCTCGGTTTACTAACGATGCCGACTCTACAACGGATTGCTCTATGGCAAAAAACAAGGCGAGTTGGGAAACATTCGAACTGTACGACCAACACATGATTGCTAAGATGCTCTCAGGAATCAAACCTAACAACCACTACCAAGACCCTCTGCCTGCAAAATGCGTAAAAGAAATCAATCACATCCTGATTCCAATATGGACCGAAATAATAAATGCGTCACTTTCACAAGGGATCCTTCCCGACTGCCTAAAAACAGGTCAAGTCGTTCCCATAATCAAAAAACCCACAGCGGATGCATCAGATCCAAATAACTTTCGCCCAGTGACCAACATCCCTTGACTGGCCAAGCTGACTGAGAAATGTGTGCAGAACCAACTGAGCCAACACATCACCAAGTTCTCCTTGCTAGATGAATGCCAATCAGGATTCAGAGCAGGGCACAGCACGGAAACAGCGATTCTCCATATTATTGATGACGCGCTACAGGCCCTTGACCAAAATCAAGCATGCTTGCTGATTCTCCTAGACCTGTCATCGGCATTTGATACGGTAAATCATGAAGCATTACTGACCAGGCTACGGGACAGGATGGGATTGTCGGGAATTGTGCTGAAATGGTTCGATTCCTTTTTACAGAACAGAACGCAGCGCTTCCTGGTTAACCAATCAATCTCACTTCCGTGCCCTATCTCAATTGGAGTCCCTCAAGGATTGACACTATCCCCAGATCTGTTTAACCTATACGTCGAACCACTCACAGAAATTCTCCAAAAATCTCAAATATCCTATCACATGTATGCTGACGACACGCAAATATACTTAAAGATCGGATCCCTAAAAGACTTGGAATTAATGAATGAGACACTAAAAATGGCACTTCAATGGTTAGCCACAAACCACCTGAAGCTGAATGCACATAAAACAGAGTTCCTACTAATTTCTCCACAAAGGAGCCATACAGAAATAAAGGAATGGGCGAAAGTCGTGACTGCGCTAAACTGCACCCCAACCCTTGTCAACTCAGCTAAATCTCTAGGAATCACCCTAGACGAGAATCTAGACATGAAAGCCCACATTACCTCAATGGCGAAAAGTGCCCACTTTTACTTGAACTACTTAAGAAAATTGAAACCATTCATCACAGAGTCAGACCTCAAATTGGCAATCCAATCCTTAGTTATCTCAAGGATTGAATATGGTTGCACCACCTTGGCTGGATTACCAAAAATGTCCACAGCACCACTGAAAGCCTGCCTTAACGCTGCGGCAAGACTTATCACCGGAACCAGGAAATATGATCATATATCCCCTCACCTGAAAGTATTAAACTGGCTACCATATGAAGCAAGAATCCAAATGAAGTTAGCATGTATCACACACAAAGCATTACACGACAACACCCCAAGTTATCTAGCCAAGAAAATTCAGCTGTCCGGTGGCAACCGACCAGCTAGGAGTGCTGAGGAGTTGCTTCTACGGCCAGCCTTCTTCCGAAAGAAAAAAACCTATGACAGAGCGTTCTCAGGAGCTGCCCCCAGAATATGGAACTCACTCCCTCCAAACATCAGGAAGATCCAGAATCTGGTAACATTCAAGCGGGAAGTGAAGAGCCTGCTGATGAATAGATACATTACTTAGTGAAGAACACTGTTCATGGTTCTGATATACTACTGCCTTAGTACAGATCATGTACGCCATTAGAAAGGGAGGCATAGGCAATACTATAATGGAATACATATCCTATGATATGAGAACAACCTAAAGGCCACTAGTAATGGTTATTTTGATTGAACAGGAGAACAGCATCTTTCATGAACCTATACCTAGCTACCTCATATTTGTTATATATACATGTTTTTGTTATTAATTTAGTCATAGCATATTTATTTACGCTAACGTCACATGTGCTACGAATATATATATCATCTACCTCACAGCGGTTGCTCTCTAACTGTTTATATATATGTTAACCCTTTTCCTCTTTCGTGTTAAGCGCTCTGATACCCACGGGTCTTGTTCGCGCTATACAAAACTTTATAATAAATAAATAAATAAATAAATAAATAAATATATGCAGGAGCTGCTGTTATTTTTGTAATTGAAGCAGACACAGCATTTTGTTTTGAAGTTTTTCAATTGTGAGTCACATTACTGGCTGTTGATGCTAATACTTTCCATGAATACGCCATACCACCAGTTCCTAATGCATATCTCCCATATGCACTTTCTAATATTACTCTTGCAATCTAGGAGCACCAGACTTGGTTTAATAGCAAACTTCCTGATGTAGGTGCCACTGTCCGAAAAGGACCCTTAAGTATTCAAAGGGATATATGGCTGGCATGAGCAGCCTATTTAGGTAATATAAATCTAGTACAGACTTGCGCTTTATATAATGCTCTTGTTATCTTGTATAGGTGGATGACCCAATTCATTGCACGTGTCTTACTGGCCGGACCAAGTAGGTTTGCCATACAAGGACAACCTCAGGTACCTGCAGCTTATAAGTTCTGTAATTGCTTATTGAGTTATGGCAAGCATCCCACAATTTGTGAAACAATGCCCTGTTGGATTGCTAACAAATTGATCAACTTGAAGCTGTTTTCCCCATTATGAAACCACAAGACAAGCACAAAATTTTAACTATAAGCTTACCAAATGGACTGGTTCCCCCACTAGCGGACTGCAATACTTGGGGGACAGTTTACACTTTTTTGTCATGGCACTCCCTCGATGGCCGATCTTCCAAACTTCATCAAACAGATACAGAATGAGCATGGGGCAGGTCCTGCCCTTGATTTGGGGATGAAACTTGTGGGGAATTTCCCCCTCATTTTCTAACTGATTATTTCTAATATTAAAGGTAAAGCAGCATCTTTGGCTACATGCAAGAGACTTGCTGCGGTGCCTGTGGCTGACCACAAATGCGAGTTTCCTATCATTATTGCTAATATATACTAACCCTGGGCGTAAAATCCGCCGCGCTTGTGGAGTTTGCAGATTTTTGGCAACTCTGTGTTCCGCTTAGAACGAAGAGTTACCTAAAAATCTGTGCTCTGCAGCAGAGCGGAGGTTTTTTGGTGTTTATGCACTCAAAATGCGTTTTTGCAGGTGCTGTAGCAACTTACCAGGATGCCTGCATTCGCTGACATGATTTCCCATCCGTTCACAAGCTCCACAAGATTTGGTAGCCGGCCGCACGGTTCCGAAAGAGTGTGCGATCACGAACACATGATTCGGGCGCGCCATCGAATTCCGGCTGAAGTTTTGTGAAGATCGCAATCTCGAACGCCACGCAGAATTTCCAATCTGGAATTTCTCTTGAGCAGCATCAAAACCTTATCAAAATGATGATTTGGATTAAAAAATCACCTCAGATTGAAATTTTTGTGCATTGAATCCATTTTCTTTTTTAATTTATTTTTTGAAGAGGAAGGAAGTACCCCAGAGTCTCCAACTTCCTGTTCCTGTCAGCAGGCTCCTCCCAGTGCTTTGTCCATATCCTGTTTACTTTTCATTTGGATTTGGAGCTGGAAGTATTACTCTTTGTGTCTGCTGCATCATATATAATTGGATTTGAGGAATTTTGGATTTTATGGCACGACACGGAGGCCATATTATGCAAATCTCCTTTATTACCAAAGCTCAGTAGCAACAATTGAAGAATATAGAACTTCAATGAACATTCTGAGCAAGAATAAAGTCTCTTAGAAACCATCTCTCAGCCTTCTTTGTTGCTGCTGCTCAGAAAGATAAGTAGCTCTTCCTTTTCCTCAGAATTACTTAATACCTTTCATTATATATTTACCTTATAAGGGTACTATTATATTGGGAATGTTCCCCTATAAACTTTACTGCATGTTTTACTAATTCTTATATACTTAAGCTTATGTTTCTTTTGATATAACGTTAAATTTATGTGTATATATATGCCTACTACGCTTTACCTCTCTTGGTAATCTCCTTCTCTCTTCACCCTGCACTATGCCCCCCTCCGGTTCTATTTCGGACCGGTTTCATCCTCTACTGCTGCTTTTCAACCCCTGTTGTTGTTTAAACACTTGCGCGCGCTGCTCGCCACACATAATTCGGAGTTAGACGAGCTCACCTCCGTAATTCCCCCAACTCCCCTTTGGGGAGACACCTCTCCGCTTCGGCACCTCTCCGCTCGCAATCCGCCTCGGCTGCCCGCAGTCCGCCCTGCATTTTCGCCAATTTTCCGGCCCCCTCGATAACGTTACTCGAGAGGGGCCGGATTAGAGAAATTACCCTTGAGAACGGCAGACGCACGCGTAAAGCGTGCGTAGCGGCCATTTTAAGACTTTGGGCAATCCCTAGTCTATAATATTACAGAACCATTTTAAAACGTTGGATAACTTTCTATGTCAATCGAATGACAGTTTGTCCCCACACATAACGTTCCTTTAAAAGAATCAACAGCGTTTTTACTCCAAGAGACCCTATTATCGATCTGCCTGTTACTGATCCGATTACCGATCTGCCTGATATTTAACTCCCAATATTACTACTACCTACCTCGGGTAAACATGTCAGAACCCATCCCTAATATCGAGGGTCACTTAGAAAAACTGGTCAACAAGGCCTTTGAAAAGGTCCTTGACTCAATTGACGATAACATTAATAAAAGGCTTGAGGCCTTACATTCCCCCCTCCCATCTACCAGTGGTACTCAATCCGGAGCAAAAGGTAAGGCTCCCAAAAAAAGGGCATTAGGAGGTATAGATCACAAAGATCCAAAGAAGCATAAAGCAACCTCCGCCCCTTCACGCCCTCGGGGTGGTGACAAGAATGGTGCCTCGGGCACCCCATATGGGCAAAATGAAGGCCCAGAGCCCCCTACTAATATGGATATCGAGGATATCTCAGAACCTGAAATAGACCTGTCCTATTCATCTGAATTCGACACCGATGAAGATGAATACCAAAAAAGAGGAACAGGGAGCTCAGAAGGGACACCTAAGGTCCCAGAGAAAAACATAACCCTACTAGACCCCTTTGGAGACCCTATGTTCGACCCACTCCTAATTAAACACCCTTTGTCCCCCGAGTGGACCCCCTCCCAACACGTCGCTGATTACTTAACTTTCTGGCTTCGGAGGGAGATTCCACAAGAAGTCAGGGCAAGACTTCGATCTGAATGCCCTAGACCCTCCCTACCTAATAAAATAACCACAACCCCCGAACTTGACCCCAAAGTGGTGGCTTTTCTCTCTAAAACCTCTCGAGACCCTAGAAAAGGACTAGATAAGGGCCTTAGATCTTGCCAAGATCGCCTACTAGATTCTATTGGTCCTATAACAAAAAATCTTGAGATGGCAGAAACAGCTTATCTCGAGGACCGATGGTCGACCCTAAGGAACTGAGGGAATGGGTCCAAAGGGCTATATGCTTAATTGGAAATGCCAATACCGCCTTATCTATCGAGAGAAAAAAGGGAGTCCTCTTCAAAATCGACCCTAAATTAATCGAACTAGCTAAGAACGATGGCGGTCAAACTACCCAAGGTTTCCTCTTTGGGGAGGAATTCATCAAAGATATGGCTAGATACGTAGGAGCCTTTAACTCCATTCAAAAATCTCAAAAAGATATAAAGAGAGTATTCCAAGATCGTGTTTTTACTCGGGCCGGGAGAATGCGGGGTCGTTTTCCCAGCAGAGGAAACTCAAACTCAAGACCCTTCATGTCTCGTGGTGGTGGCAGATTCAACTTTAACAACTCCAACAACTTTGGACAATTTTATCCCCAAAGACAAAGACCCCGTGGAAGAAACTTCAGAGGCGAGAGGAGACAACGCTCCTTTTCCACAGGTAAGAACCTTACCAGACCCTTCAGATACCCCTCCAAAGGTGGGAGGGAGACTACTCCAATTTGCTGGAAACTGGAAATTGGTGACAAAAGACCCGTGGGTACTCAATACAGTAAAGGGCTACAAAATAGATTTTATAGCTACTCCTTTTCAGAGAAAAGCCCCAAGAGAAATAACATTCTCGGGCAAAGACAAAATGTTAGTCTCTCAGGAAGTCCAAGAACTCCTAAAAAAAGGCGCAATAGTCGAATCTTTTTCCCCAGGGTTCCTCAGCAATATATTTCTGGTAGAAAAGAAAAACAAAGAGCAAAGACCAGTGATAAATCTGAAGGAACTAAATCAGTGGGTGATTTATCAGCACTTCAAAATGGAGGGAATTCACCTCCTAAGGGACGTGTTAAGGAAAGGAGACTGGTTGACGAGACTCGACCTAAAAGACGCCTACCTAACGATACCTATTTGGGAACCTCATCAAAGGTTTCTACAATTCACATGGCAAGGCCACCTATACCAATTTCGCAGCCTGCCTTTCGGCCTCTCGTCCTCCCCTTGGTGCTTCACCAAAGTACTCCGACCCATCGCATCCTGGTTGAGACAAAGGGGAATCAGGATGATCATTTATCTCGACGATATCCTTATAATGGCACAGTCAAGAAAGACTGTCTCCTCTCATACAGATCTCACGATACGTCTTCTACAACACCTAGGTTTTATCATAAACCTAAAAAAGTCTTGTATAATTCCTTCTCAACAGACCCAATTCCTAGGGTTCTTGGTAGATACTGTAAAGACAGAACTCCGTCTCCCCAGCGACAAAGTGAGGAAAGTCAGAAAAGAACTGAGGAAAACACTTCTTATGAAAGTCTTTCCCCTGAGATACCTAGCCAAAATCCTGGGCCTTCTTTCCTCCACAATTCAAGCTATATTCCCAGGTCCCCTCCATTATCGGGCTCTACAGAGACTGAAAACGAGACATCTGAGAGCCAACGGCTCGTACTCCCAACTAATTTCACTAGATCAAGAATCCAAAACCGAGCTACTCTGGTGGCTCAAAAATTTAGAAGCTTGGAATGGCAGAGCCATTTTCGGAGATCTGCCAGATCTAATAATAGAATCCGATGCGAGTTTAGAAGGCTGGGGTGCAAGATGCGGGAACTTATCCACTGGGGGTCGCTGGACCCAACAAGAAAAAGAATTGCATATCAATTGCTTAGAGTTACTAGCAGGCTCGTTTGTGGTTCGCTGTTTTACTCAAGACTCAATGAAATGCTGCGTAACTTTACGAATGGACAATGTGTCTGCAGTTCGCTATGTCAGCAAACTGGGCGGCCCTCATTCCAAAGACCTGACAGACTTGGCGAAAGGCCTATGGAACTACTGTTTGAACAAAGGTATTTCAGTTGTAGCGGAACACATTCCCGGACTAAAAAACGAAGTTGCAGATTGGTGTTCCAGGAATTTCAAGGATTCCAGCAACTGGAAATTGAACAGAGATGTATTTCTGTCCATTCAATCGAAGTGGGGTCCATTCAAAACAGATCTATTTGCAGACCGTATAAACACCCAACTGAAACAATTCTTCAGTTGGAGGCCGGACCCTCAAGCCATGAAAGTAGATGCCTTCCTACAAGATTGGACAAACCTAGCCCCTTATGCCTTCCCCCCTTTTTCAATGCTCCCTCGTCTCCTTCTCCACGCTCGACGTTACAGTCAGAGCATGGTAGTGATAGCCCCTCTCTGGAGATCCCAAGCATGGTTTCCCAACATCCTGGAAATGAGCGTAGATTTCCCAATTTAAATTCCTTCCTTCACGGAAATCCTTCTAGATCCAGAAGGTCATACACATCCCCTGATAGAGCAGGGCCTTCTAATTCTGACGGCATGGAAGATTTCAGGAGACAGTGGAATGTCCCTGGACTTTCGTCAAATGCTTTCAGACTCATTTCAGAGTCTTGGGCACCCGGAACAAGGAAAGCTTATAGACAGGCATGGAACAAATGGGTTCACTGGTGCCTTCAACGACGTTACGATCCCGTTTCAACTGATCTAGTCAATGTTATCAACTACCTTTCGGATCTTTTTACTTCAGGTCTTTCTTACAGAACTGTTAACGTTTATAGATCCGCAATTTCAGCCGGTCATTCTTTAATTAACGAAACATCAGTTGGACAAAATCTTCTTACTAAAAAGATAATGAGAAGCATGAGGGTTTTAAACCCTCCTGGCCCTAAATATACCACCCTGTGGGACGTCACTCTTGTTCTTAGGACTTTAGCGTCATGGGGAGATAACTCTTCTCTATCGCTCAAACGCATCTCTTTTAAAATTACTGTCTTATTGTGTCTGGTGTCTTTTCGTAGAACTTCTGACATTAAGGCTTTAGACATTTCTAGTAGGGCCTTTCAACCCAAAGGAGTTTGTTTCTTCCTTAAGAAAAGAACGAAGACCTTATCCTCTTCAATTTTCTATCCCTTTTCCCTGAAAATGATAGACTTTGTGTGGTTAAATGTTTAAAGGAATATGAAAAAATAACTAAATATCTTAGAATGAATGAATCACAACGAATAATTTCTTATAGATCTCCTCATAAAGGAGTCTCTTCCCCTACTTTAGCCAGGTGGGTTAAGAATGTCATGCATGAAAGTGGTGTTGATATTTCTGTTTTTGGTGCTCATTCTTTAAGAGGTGCTTCAGCCTCTAAAGCCTTCTGTTTAGGAGGAGGATTACAAGACATCCTTAGGGCTGCAGATTGGTCTAATGATACTATGTTTAGAGCATGTTATTTCAAACCAATATCTAATGTGATTGATAATGTTCTTAATGCACTTTAAACTTGCATAATATGGCCTCCGTGTCGTGCCATAAAATTTAGATTTTTCACAGCCTGCTGGGCAGAAAATCTGGATTTTATTAATGACACAGAGGCTAATATTATCCCACCTCTTTCTTCATACCCTCCCATTTGTATGAAATTACGATGTGTACCTTTTTTCTTTCAGAATAACCTGATCCTGGATTTTATCTATGGAGTTTTGGATCTTCAAGTTTTGGATTCTCAAGTTTATCTCATGTTGATCTTTCTTCGCAGTTCTTGAACAAAGAAGGCTGAGAGATGGTTTCTAAGAGACTTTATTCTTGCTCAGAATGTTCATTGAAGTTCTATATTCTTCGATTGTTGCTACTGAGCTGTGGTAATAAAGGAGATTTGCATAATATTAGCCTCCGTGTCCTTAATAAAATCCAGATTTTCTGCCCAGCAGGCTGTGAAAAATCTAAATTTGAGATTTCAAAAATAAGTTTGAAAATTATTGTTTTTTCCTTCATTGGGGCAATGCACCTAAATTTTGTTTTGCAATTTTCACCATTTTTTTAAAAATGGCCTTATGGCCTGTAGTTTCAGTAGGGGACTAGTTGTTACTTTGTGTGTAGTTTTTTCACTACTTTTCTGTTATAAAGGAAACATGTTGCAAAGTTCACTACATTTTCTCCAGCTTTTAAAATCTTGATCAATTTGCAATATATATAGTTCACTAGCCCAGTAGTCTGCAAATAGGCATTTCAGCCAGTAGGCCCAGAGCTACTCATGGGTGCATGGAACAACTGTTTCTGTGGTGTCTGTTGAATTTAAACATCATTTAGGGCATGGATGGCATTGGATTGAAATGCAAAATGTGTTTTGTTTTGGTATTTCACTTTTTTTCATGTGTGTTAAATACATGCCTTTGTTGGATGTGTGTGGTTTTACTTGCAAACCTTTTTTTGCCCTCTGGATTTTTGTTTTTGGCATTGTTGCATTAAAGCTGTGCTGTGTTGTTTAGCATGCCTTCTTCCTTTGCCTGGCCAGTGTGTGAGTATGTTTGTAATACTGGGCCAGCATTTGCCTTGGCTGAGCCTCCCTGTGTGGACAGGGGCCATTTTGTCCATATAGGCCTGCTTGTGTTCATTGTTTTCCAGGCCTCCTGCTTGTTGTTGTTGCCAGTGACCTTGTGGCTGGTGGCCATTTTGTGGTGGTGGTAGTGCTTTTTCCATAGACCTGCATGTCTTCTTTCCTTTGTTCCTCTTGGCTTATTGCTTCTTGTTGTGGCCTGCCTGGCCATGTGGCTGGTGGCCATTTTGTGAAGGCAACCAGTGTGCTTTTGCCATCGGACAGCAATGTCTGTCTTCACTTTCTTGTTAATGTAGCCTGTCTGGCCATGTGGCTGGTGGCCATTTAGTGAAGGCAGCCAGTGTGCTTTTGCCAAAGGCCTGCATTGTCTGTCTTCCCTTTCTTGTTGTTGTGGCCGGCCATTTGACTGGCGGCCATTTTGTGAAGGGTCAGCCAGCGTGCTTCTACATTAGGCCTGCAAGCCTTCTTTGTGGTGGCCATGCCATCTTGCTGGTTGTTGTTTTGCATGCAATTTTTCTTCTTTTATTCAGCAAAAAATGTAGCTTAGTTCACTAAATGTTCTAATAAATGTGAAATACTACTGATTTGAATTGATTGATTCACTATGTGGCTTATTTTGCCAATGGACTTTCCAACCAATAGGTCCAGAGCTACTCCTGGGTGCATGGAACAACTGTTTCTGTGGTGTCTGTTGAATTTTAACATCATTTAGGGCATGGATGGCATTGGATTGAAATGCAAAATGTGTTTTGTTTTGATATTTCACTTTTTTTCATTTGTTTTAAATAAATTCCTTTGTCGGATGTGTGTGGTTATACTTGCAAAACTGTTTATGCCCCTGGATTTTTTTTGGCACTGTTGCATTAAAGCTGTGTTGTTTAGCATGCCTTCTTCTTTTGTCTGGCCAGTGTGTGAGTGTTTTTGTAATAGTGAGCCAGCATTTGCCTTGGCTGTGCCTCCCCGTGTGGACAGGGGCCATTTTGTAAAGTCTGTGTCCATATAGGCCTGCTTGAGTTCATTGTTTTCCAGGCCTCCTGCTTATTGTTGTTGTGAGCGATCATGTGGCTAGTGGCCATTTTGTGGTGGTGGTAGTGCTTTTTTCCATAGACCTGCATGTCTTCTTTCCTTTGTTCCTCTTGGCTTATTGCCTATTGCTTATTGCTGCTTGTTGTTGCCTGCCTGGCCATGGGGCTGGCAGCCATTTTGTGAAGGCATCATTGTGCTTATGCCAGAGGCCTGCATTGTCTACCTTCCCTTTCTTGTTGTTGTGGCCTGGCCATGTGACTGGTGGCCATTTCGTGAAGGGGCAGCCAGTGTGCCTCTGCATTAGGCCTGCAAGACTTCTTTGTGGTGGCCATGCTTTTTTGCTGGTTGTTCTATTGCATGCAATATTCTATTCTTTTATTCTGCAAAAAACGTAGCTTAGTTCACTACATTTTCTAATAAATTTGTAATATTATTGATTTGAATTAATTATTTATTTGAATTCTCCAGCGGCGGGAGCAGCATGAGGAAACAGCCTCCACCCCCCATCGGACAAGGGGGCTGCTGCTGGAGGAAGTCGGGCAGCGGAGCAACGAGGGTCTCAGCCTCCACCCTGGCTGGTAGGGGCAATGTGAACAGCACAGTTCTCGGCAGCCAGCGGAGCGGCGTGGAGGAGACAAACAAACCCGCTGTGAGACAAGGGACGGCCTTGGGGAAGCCAGCAACCGGCTTACCGGCACACTTTGCTGAATGATTACAAAGAGGAGGGGCTGGTTCGGGCGAATTTTTTCAAGAAGCACACACAGAAAAACAAACGCACTGCAAGAGGCAACTAAAGGGATAGTCTGGTGGCACCAACCAGCAACAAAAACGGTCGCAGGGCAAACAACTGACTGGAACCAGGGGAAAAGGCAAAAACGAATTCAGTGGTAGCCGCTTATTTTTGGTTGGAGACAGAGCCCGCAACTCAGAGGAGCATTAGAGGGAAGGACTGCAACATCCATCACCCTGTGTTAAACAAAAAACAGTGGCTCTGTTGGGTATAGAGCAATTTCTTTGCTATACTATAAATGTAAATATTCTTTAAGTATTTCACACAATCAGCATTGAATGTACGATATGCAAGAACACACAACACAACTCTCAATTTGAAAGATTTTTCTTATTATAGATATCTTGCATGTATCAATCAATAGAAAAATGGCTGTCCGAGACAGAAATGACATAAAACCACAAACAAGGTGAAATGCTTCAGTGACTGGTAGTGATAAGTGGTAACCGTGCAATACATAAATAAGGGGGATAACATATTAAAATACACTAGTACGAAACATAAATTCTCATCAGTCCATTTTTGAATTCAATAGTCACAACAAACAAAACTATTTTCCTTTCTTATGTTGTGACTTTTCAAAGACGGATTGACGAACACAACGTCAACGTTTCGACCCTAGAGTGTAGTGCAGACTTAATTGCATCTGAAACGGGTCTTCATCAGCACAAGTGAAATGAAGGACAGCCTGCGAACGTGAAGGGCTAAAGACATCTTCAGTAGCTTTAGAGGACAAGGTGTCACACGGCACCCTTCGAGTGGTATCCTTTATCAGGAAAATTTTCAGCAATTAATGCAATCTTTCTTCGTCAACCGGTGGTGAAATTGAGGATGTGTGCCACCGTAGCAATCACTTGAGAGCTGTTCAGTGGACGCCTGACTCCGTCTCAGCGCGGCGATTAATGGCACATCCATCACCCCCAGCGTGCATGTCGCGCTTACATGAAAAGCGCTGACCCGCGCCCGTCCGCGCCTGTCGGAGCCCAGAAGAGGCTGAGCTGGACCCTCCCTCTAATCCCCACAGAAGCTTCAGAGAAGATTAAAGGCAATAGCGCTTTTCCATCGAATGTGAGTGCTTGTTCCCTGAGATCAACACCACCCACTCAGATTCCCCCACTCATCGCCCCTCAAATTACACTGAAAGCAAATGTAAAGATGAGAAAACGAGAGGGCCAAATAGTCTGTGGGGGCGCAAGCATAGTGGGGACACTTGACTCTTTTTTAACAATGGCAACATCAGTCCTGGAACACAAAATAGAGATAACGGAACGTCGATTATCGTTGGAGCCCCCCGGGAACATCTTTGGGGGGGCATTGTCAAACCGAAACCCAAACGAGGCATCGCTAAGAGACACGTTTTATAGAAGAAGTCACCAGCATAGCACCTACACCTCAGATTGGCACCTTGCAAAGAGTTTCTTCAAGGGTAGCTGCAATGAAAGGACTCTTGACGAGTAGGATTGACACCACTGCAAAGAGAAAAAGAGCAGGGGGCTCGCAAAGACCTAAGCCTTCAAATGCCCCAAGACTTAATAACAGGGAGGGGAATGTAACATCGGGAACAGCCCAGCAGGAACAAGCGGATTGGGCGAGACAGGAGAGATAGGAGACACCGTTTCCTGTTCCTTGATGACTGAACCTATGTGGCAGAGATTGGAAACACTGATTTACACAATGTTAAACCCCATCTCATTAAAACTAAATCAGATAGAGGAGAAATGATCTGCCCTAGAATCTCATACCAAGGAAACTTTCCATATGCTAGAGGTAGTTCTAAAAAACTGTACCAAAGTGACTGCAAGATCAATCCTCTAGGATAAGCTTGGAACTAGAACCGGCAGCAGTCCAATGATACTAAATACAACCCTGGTTTTAATGAATAGGGCACAACAGGCAAGTGACAATTTGAGGTAACTTCATCAAATGCAGCTCCACCTACAGCCAGCCACCTGGTCCCACGTAATATAAGGTCCTCCATTGTAAAAAATTCAATAGAAGTGGTTGATACAACAACTCAGGAAGGGGTAAATTCTAATACAATTCCTAGAGGCCAAAATAGTACACTGAAAGGCTGGGGCAAACACGATTGCTCCGCGAGAGAAACACACAATAGAAGGGGGTTCCCCACAAAGGTTACTGATGAAGGCAGGAAGGGAGGGGATTAAAGCAAAATAGAAGAAACAAAACACTGCCAAGGAAGATCACAAATGGGCCTCTAAGGAATCCATAGCTGCTATTTAAGGAGTAACATTAGATAAACATCAAAGCCAGTGACTTCAAGGACATATACATCAATCCATAGTTTTTTTGATAAAATATATATTTTTTAATTTTTTTACATAGAATCTGATATTTCTAAAATACATTCAATATATAAATACATAAGATTCAGAAAAAAGATAGGTAGCAAAGTTTCATATCATTTTGAAAGAGGACGATATATTTGTACTGGTCAATGTTCCACTCACTCCTGGCAAATATGGGGACATATCACGCACTCTTATTTTCAGGAATTCATTCATACTCTCAAAACATTCATACGGTTCAATCATATAGGTACTACAGAGCCTGCAACAAAAAGATAGAGTTAGGGTTGCATGGACGTGGGTTCAAAACGGCCACTTAGATGGAAAACCATTGTCCACAAGGACTAGGGTATTGCCGTTCTTATGAGTGACGCCGACGTGCGTTTCGTTGTAGAGCACCTTCGTCAGGGCAAGCAGGTACGACCAGGGAGGAGAACATACAAGCTGAGGGGAACAAAAGTTCAACCGGATAGGAGGTTCAAATGGTCCACACTATTCAGGGGAGTCTCTAGTCAGCCGAGAGGAGAGTCCTATTTCTTTTCCATGATGCAAGGGCGCGATCCGAGAGTCAAGTTGGAATTCATTCCAGGCCCAAATCCCAGGGGATCAACGACAGAGGTATCTCACACATTACTGCCCTACCTCTGGGATTTTTCCATAGACCACCCACACTATTAAGACCCGTGGGATACTCACAAACTAAGGAAAGATCATTAGAGAGTCAACCCTGGGGAAACAGCGGGACCATGGATTGGGCGATCTGAAAATTGATAAGCGCCCCTGTCCGATCTCGATGCTTGCGACTGACTACAGTCAGTACGCACAAGCACACAGAAGATCACAGAAAGGCAACTCCCCCAAATCCCGGTAAACATGGAGAGCTCACAGCTATCTACTCCTCAGCTTCCCAGTTCCCATTTACTTGTTACACAACAGGAGAAACATAAAAATGTATGGAAGATAGCCTCATGGAATGTGATTGGCATCGCCAACAAACTGACTGATACTAATTGGTTACAGTCATGGCATGATCAAAAAATATTATTCTTCCAGGAAACATGGGCCAGAGCGAAGCAATTCCATCTACCTCAGGGAGAGCGAAAGGAGGTATTCTGACCTTAATTAGGAATAACCTATTGGTAACAGTAAAAATAAATCTAAAACCGAACCAACATTGTTACATTTTGGTATTGGATATACAACCGGAAGGGAGATGGGTCCTGGTAAATTTTTATAACAACAGATTTGGACCAACCATGCATACAATTGAAGGAGAAGTAGATATTGTATATAGTAATAAGTAGGACATAAATATTATATGGCTAGGGGACTTTAACATACATTCCTGTAATCATAATATAGTTCACGTTTGTGGTTTTGAGGATATGCAGGGAAACTACTTACAACATTTTACCCATAATGACTATGGCAATGACCTAAACAAGCTATTAGCTTCTTTAAATATGGAAATAAACAGTGACCCAGATTTCAACATGGACATTCTCTTGGAAACCTTCCAAAGAATTGGGGTGGGGTGAACGATCGATTATATACTTTTGACCGCCCCTCTTAGGGTTGCAAAGGTAGACACGACTTTTACAACCTATAGTGACCATGCCATAGTTTCAATGGAATTAAATGTATTAGTACCTGAGAGAGAACATAGAAGTAACTTTGATTCACCTATTGTGGCTAGGAGAAATGGGGTACAGCTCAAATGGGCACATATTGATAAAATCAAGTTAGTCCCAAAAATTATAAAAAACACTGGAGAAGACATATTTTTTTGTTTAGATCTAGACGCACGCACAAGCAGGGGAAGTTGTACTAGCCTTTTGTAATATTTTAGGAAATATAAAAATAGGCCCTAATGAAAACAAAAACGCTGAATACAGGTAAAGGGGGAAGCTGGTTTGACTAGGAAGGCTCTCCTATATGGTCTAAAAGCCAAGCTGAGGAATTATGAAGAAATTAGAACATTGCGAGCTGCATATACATTAGAGAGGAAAAAAAGGAAAGGAAATCAGGGCGGACTTATGGGAAAATCTGGATAAAGCAGCTAAATCCGGAAACAGTTCTGAGTTTTGGAAGTCGGTAAATGCGCATCTCCCTCTGTCTGAAATGGTATTCTACTCTCAGAACTGGATATTCCCCATATTTCAGCCTACATCCAGTTAGCGAGTGGGGAGCACTGAGTGTTTTTAAAATACCCCTCACACACCAACAGGCCCCTAGGTGTCATGCTTCATCATTGGGGTCTTCGCACCCCTCGACGGGATGCGGACAGCTACTACCTACGACTATGTGGGAGCACTTATACACAAACTATGTGTGGTGTGTGTAGGGTAGTGGTGATCAGTGAGTAGTGGGGTTTGAAGTGTTTTAAGTGATGGTTAAAAAGTACCTGGCTCGTGGGTTAGCTCAAAAAAGGTTTAATTGGCCCCCGAGCTGGCACTGTTAAAAAAGTGTGCGTCGACTTGTTTCGGAGTAAACACTCCTTCTTCAGGTTGGGGTTGCACAAATCCCCACCTTACTCACGTATACTATAAAAAATCTGTATTCTACAGAAAAGTGATTAATAAGGCTATAGTGTACCTAATTCACTTCATGTACGACGGTTTGTCGCAAATAGCGAACCTGTAAAAAATGACATGGAAAGAAATAATACATTTCAATCGATATTTCACTGGTGGTTGTGTCCCTCCTGGTTCAGTGACCTAAATGAAGAGGGTGATTGGGGCAGTCGTATCTGGACAAATATTGTTATACTAATCGTGATTGTGCGCCCTGAAGAAAAAGGACAGAGTCATACTTTACACAAAACATAAAACACACGCTTCCCAGAACGCCTATTTAAAATTCACGAATTCAGTATCAAAAGAATCAATGGTGTTCTTAGACCTCAATATCTAGCCCGAAGGTGGCCTCCTCAAAACCACGACACATTTC